>NC_058082.1:366348793-366526027 GCF_014858855.1 Bufo gargarizans | reverse complement strand
GAGATTTCAAATAGCCTGATATAGCAGAAACCACTAAATTATGAAATTGCTAAATTGGGAATTGTACTTCAACCCAGAACAAAAAATGTGCTTTGACGGACACTAAATATCTTGCCCAGCAACACAGTACAGCGGTGGGTAACGAGAGATTTAGAGGGATTTAAATTTGAGGCCTAGTATTTAGGCGCTGGGTCACGGTATGGATTAGTGACAGAATTAGACTTGGAAATGCACAGAAGCGTGTGTGTTGAAGTTATTCTGGATGACCCTATGTGCACCTTCAATATTATATACCCTTTTAGGGATAGATTTCAAATAGCTCTGATATAGCAGAAACCACTAAATTATGAAATTGCTAAATTGGGAATTGTACTTCAACCCAGAACAAAAAATGTGCTTTGACGGACACTAAATATCTTGCCCAGCAACAACAGTACAGCGGTGGGTAACGAGAGATTTAGAGGGATTTAAATTTGAGGCCTAGTATTTAGGCGCTGGGTCACCGGTATGGATTTAGTGACAGAATTAGACTTGGAAATGCACAGAAGCGGGTGTGTGTGAAGTTATTCTGAATGACCCTATGTGCACCTTCAATATTATATACCCTTTTAGGGATAGATTTCAAATAGCTCTGATATAGCAGAAACCACTAAATTATGAAATTGCTAAATTGGGAATTGTACTTCAACCCAGAACAAAAAAATGTGCTTTGACGGACACTAAATATCTTGCCCAGCAACAACAGTACAGCGGTGGGTAACGAGAGATTTAGAGGGATTTAAATTTGAGGCCTAGTATTTAGGCGCTGGGTCACCGGTATGGATTTAGTGACAGAATTAGACTTGGAAATGCACAGAAGGGTGTGTGTGAAGTTATTCTGAATGACCCTATGTGCACCTTCAATATTATATACCCTTTTAGGGATAGATTTCAAATAGCTCTGATATAGCAGAAACCACTAAATTATGAAATTGCTAAATTGGGAATTGTACTTCAACCCAGAACAAAAAATGTGCTTTGACGGACACTAAATATCTTGCCCAGCAACAACAGTACAGCGGTGGGTAACGAGAGATTTAGAGGGATTTAAATTTGAGGCCTAGTATTTAGGCGCTGGGTCACCGGTATGGATTTAGTGACAGAATTAGACTTGGAAATGCACAGAAGCGTGTGTGTGAAGTTATTCTGAATGACCCTATGTGCACCTTCAATATTATATACCCTTTTAGGGATAGATTTCAAATAGCTCTGATATAGCAGAAACCACTAAATTATGAAATTGCTAAATTGGGAATTGTACTTCAACCCAGAACAAAAAATGTGCTTTGACGGACACTAAATATCTTGCCCAGCAACAACAGTACAGCGGTGGGTAACGAGAGATTTAGAGGGATTTAAATTTGAGGCCTAGTATTTAGGCGCTGGGTCACCGGTATGGATTTAGTGACAGAATTAGACTTGGAAATGCACAGAAGCGTGTGTGTGAAGTTATTCTGAATGACCCTATGTGCACCTTCAATATTATATACCCTTTTAGGGATAGATTTCAAATAGCTCTGATATAGCAGAAACCACTAAATTATGAAATTGCTAAATTGGGAATTGTACTTCAACCCAGAACAAAAAATGTGCTTTGACGGACACTAAATATCTTGCCCAGCAACAACAGTACAGCGGTGGGTAACGAGAGATTTAGAGGGATTTAAATTTGAGGCCTAGTATTTAGGCGCTGGGTCACCGGTATGGATTTAGTGACAGAATTAGACTTGGAAATGCACAGAAGCGTGTGTGTGAAGTTATTCTGAATGACCCTATGTGCACCTTCAATATTATATACCCTTTTAGGGATAGATTTCAAATAGCTCTGATATAGCAGAAACCACTAAATTATGAAATTGCTAAATTGGGAATTGTACTTCAACCCAGAACAAAAAATGTGCTTTGACGGACACTAAATATCTTGCCCAGCAACAACAGTACAGCGGTGGGTAACGAGAGATTTAGAGGGATTTAAATTTGAGGCCTAGTATTTAGGCGCTGGGTCACCGGTATGGATTTAGTGACAGAATTAGACTTGGAAATGCACAGAAGCGTGTGTGTGAAGTTATTCTGAATGACCCTATGTGCACCTTCAATATTATATACCCTTTTAGGGATAGATTTCAAATAGCTCTGATATAGCAGAAACCACTAAATTATGAAATTGCTAAATTGGGAATTGTACTTCAACCCAGAACAAAAAATGTGCTTTGACGGACACTAAATATCTTGCCCAGCAACAACAGTACAGCGGTGGGTAACGAGAGATTTAGAGGGATTTAAATTTGAGGCCTAGTATTTAGGCGCTGGGTCACCGGTATGGATTTAGTGACAGAATTAGACTTGGAAATGCACAGAAGCGTGTGTGTGAAGTTATTCTGAATGACCCTATGTGCACCTTCAATATTATATACCCTTTTAGGGATAGATTTCAAATAGCTCTGATATAGCAGAAACCACTAAATTATGAAATTGCTAAATTGGGAATTGTACTTCAACCCAGAACAAAAAATGTGCTTTGACGGACACTAAATATCTTGCCCAGCAACAACAGTACAGCGGTGGGTAACGAGAGATTTAGAGGGATTTAAATTTGAGGCCTAGTATTTAGGCGCTGGGTCACCGGTATGGATTTAGTGACAGAATTAGACTTGGAAATGCACAGAAGCGTGTGTGTGAAGTTATTCTGAATGACCCTATGTGCACCTTCAATATTATATACCCTTTTAGGGATAGATTTCAAATAGCTCTGATATAGCAGAAACCACTAAATTATGAAATTGCTAAATTGGGAATTGTACTTCAACCCAGAACAAAAAATGTGCTTTGACGGACACTAAATATCTTGCCCAGCAACAACAGTACAGCGGTGGGTAACGAGAGATTTAGAGGGATTTAAATTTGAGGCCTAGTATTTAGGCGCTGGGTCACCGGTATGGATTTAGTGACAGAATTAGACTTGGAAATGCACAGAAGCGTGTGTGTGAAGTTATTCTGAATGACCCTATGTGCACCTTCAATATTATATACCCTTTTAGGGATAGATTTCAAATAGCTCTGATATAGCAGAAACCACTAAATTATGAAATTGCTAAATTGGGAATTGTACTTCAACCCAGAACAAAAAATGTGCTTTGACGGACACTAAATATCTTGCCCAGCAACAACAGTACAGCGGTGGGTAACGAGAGATTTAGAGGGATTTAAATTTGAGGCCTAGTATTTAGGCGCTGGGTCACCGGTATGGATTTAGTGACAGAATTAGACTTGGAAATGCACAGAAGCGTGTGTGTGAAGTTATTCTGAATGACCCTATGTGCACCTTCAATATTATATACCCTTTTAGGGATAGATTTCAAATAGCTCTGATATAGCAGAAACCACTAAATTATGAAATTGCTAAATTGGGAATTGTACTTCAACCCAGAACAAAAAATGTGCTTTGACGGACACTAAATATCTTGCCCAGCAACAACAGTACAGCGGTGGGTAACGAGAGATTTAGAGGGATTTAAATTTGAGGCCTAGTATTTAGGCGCTGGGTCACCGGTATGGATTTAGTGACAGAATTAGACTTGGAAATGCACAGAAGCGTGTGTGTGAAGTTATTCTGAATGACCCTATGTGCACCTTCAATATTATATACCCTTTTAGGGATAGATTTCAAATAGCTCTGATATAGCAGAAACCACTAAATTATGAAATTGCTAAATTGGGAATTGTACTTCAACCCAGAACAAAAAATGTGCTTTGACGGACACTAAATATCTTGCCCAGCAACAACAGTACAGCGGTGGGTAACGAGAGATTTAGAGGGATTTAAATTTGAGGCCTAGTATTTAGGCGCTGGGTCACCGGTATGGATTTAGTGACAGAATTAGACTTGGAAATGCACAGAAGCGTGTGTGTGAAGTTATTCTGAATGACCCTATGTGCACCTTCAATATTATATACCCTTTTAGGGATAGATTTCAAATAGCTCTGATATAGCAGAAACCACTAAATTATGAAATTGCTAAATTGGGAATTGTACTTCAACCCAGAACAAAAAATGTGCTTTGACGGACACTAAATATCTTGCCCAGCAACAACAGTACAGCGGTGGGTAACGAGAGATTTAGAGGGATTTAAATTTGAGGCCTAGTATTTAGGCGCTGGGTCACCGGTATGGATTTAGTGACAGAATTAGACTTGGAAATGCACAGAAGCGTGTGTGTGAAGTTATTCTGAATGACCCTATGTGCACCTTCAATATTATATACCCTTTTAGGGATAGATTTCAAATAGCTCTGATATAGCAGAAACCACTAAATTATGAAATTGCTAAATTGGGAATTGTACTTCAACCCAGAACAAAAATGTGCTTTGACGGACACTAAATATCTTGCCCAGCAACAACAGTACAGCGGTGGGTAACGAGAGATTTAGAGGGATTTAAATTTGAGGCCTAGTATTTAGGCGCTGGGTCACCGGTATGGATTTAGTGACAGAATTAGACTTGGAAATGCACAGAAGCGTGTGTGTGAAGTTATTCTGAATGACCCTATGTGCACCTTCAATATTATATACCCTTTTAGGGATAGATTTCAAATAGCTCTGATATAGCAGAAACCACTAAATTATGAAATTGCTAAATTGGGAATTGTACTTCAACCCAGAACAAAAAATGTGCTTTGACGGACACTAAATATCTTGCCCAGCAACAACAGTACAGCGGTGGGTAACGAGAGATTTAGAGGGATTTAAATTTGAGGCCTAGTATTTAGGCGCTGGGTGACCGGTATGGATTTAGTGACAGAATTAGACTGGGATATGGCCAAAAAATAAACAGACTATTGCTGGTTAAATGCACTTGGTGTGACAGCTTCACCCTGATGTAGGCTTTAGCCAAAAAACAACCACACCATTGAGGGTTAAATGCACTTGGTGGACAGGCGCAGCTTGCCCCTGATTTTGTATATGGCCAAAAAATGAACAGACTATTGCTGGTTAAATGCACTTGGTGTGACAGCTTCACCCTGATGTAGGCTTTAGCCAAAAAACAACCACACCATTGAGGGTTAAATGCACTTGGTGACAGGCGCAGCTTGCCCCTGATTTTGTATATGGCCAAAAAATGAACAGACTATTGCTGGTTAAATGCACTTGGTGTCACAGCTTCACCCTGATGTAGGCTTTAGCCAAAAAACAACCACACCATTGAGGGTTAAATGCACTTGGTGACAGGCGCAGCTTGCCCCTGATTTTGTATATGGCCAAAAAATGAACAGACTATTGCTGGATAAATGCACTTGGTGTGACAGCTTCACCCTGATGTAGGCTTTAGCCAAAAAACAACCACACCATTGAGGGTTAAATGCACTTGGTGACAGGCGCAGCTTGCCCCTGATTTTGTATATGGCCAAAAAATGAACAGACTATTGCTGGATAAATGCACTTGGTGTGACAGCTTCACCCTGATGTAGGCTTTAGCCAAAAAACAACCACACCATTGAGGGTTAAATGCACTTGGCCGCCGATCACCCCAGAAAAATGAGACTGACAAACGGTCTGTGCAGCCTAAAAACAGTGAGCAATTGAGGATCAGCAGCTCAATGATCCACAGCTGCAGATCGATCAGTTAATCAAGTCCTTTGGAGGAGTTAATCTGCCTAATCTCGCCCTACTGTCGCAGCCGCAACCTCTCCCTACGCTAATCAGAGCAGAGTGACGGGCGGCGCTATGTGACTCCAGCTTAAATAGAGGCTGGGTCACATGGTGCTCTGGCCAATCACAGCCATGCCAATAGTAGGCATGGCTGTGATGGCCTCTTGGGGCAAGTAGTATGACGCTTGTTGATTGGCTGCTTTGCAGCCTTTCAAAAAGCGCCAAGAAAGCGTCACAAAAGCGCGAAGAAAGCGACGAACACCGAACCCGAACCCGGACTTTTACGAAAATGTCCGGGTTCGGGTCCGTGTCACGGACACCCCAAAATTCGGTACGAACCCGAACTATACAGTTCGAGTTCGCTCATCCCTAATTATAATCAAATATCCACATGACAGGTTCCCTTTACGTTTCAGATTTGTGTGTTCATATTTAGACACTATATTCACATTTGTATGGGTCATTGGATTTTTCATATAGTACCTTTTTAGGCATAATTTCCTAATAAATTTCTCTGTACCGATATATGTAGAGAATTTTTCTAGATTGGCTGTTGAAGAAAATTTGATCCCTTTATTTAGTAGTTGTGTTTGTGTCTCAGAAAGATTTATGTGGCTGAGATTAACAATGGCAGCCTGTTCTATATACGTGTCCTGTATTCTCTGTCTCTTTTTGTGTCTACGTCCTCATCGTGTCTTCTTCTGTCTTTGTAAGATCGTGTTCTCAGTGGTGATTGTTTCCTGTGATAGTCTTTCAGGTATCTGTGTTCCTGATTTTGTCAAGTCTGGTGGTGATTGTTTGGGTTGTATTGGTGATTGTGATATCTCTGTCTCAAGTTGTAATCGTGCATTTGGTGTTGCAGGTTCTCTTGTCTCCTGTGTTCAGACTGTGGAGGTGATTGTCTTGTTCTTATTCTGTGGTGAGGTGGGGTGTGGTCTAAAAAATTAGGGGTGGATAGGGCTTCATAACGGTTTGCTGTTGGTATATTGTGTTGACTATATGTTCTATATTTACATTTAGTCAAATTACTATTGGTTGCCTACTCTTGACATGTGCTTTGTGATTTTATTAGTCTGAACTTGCTTAAAATTTAACTTTTATTAGTTATTTTTAAATATTTTGTGAGTACCTAAATCCTAACCTACTAAATTTAAAACTATCAGCAGTCGACCTATAGTGTGCTGTGCTAGTGATTATTCATTTATGTTCTTAGCTTATGTTGTTATAGCAGTCTATAGCAGGGCTATCTGTCTTTTCTATATGTGTCTCTATATATGCTCTCAGAGCTGTATTGATAGCACTTTGCTAGCTGTGCTGCTTGCTGCCTGGCTCTATGCTTACTGGCTTAATGTTTCAGCGTATTTTGCTACTTTGTAGCTATCGGCTGTGGATGCGCTACACTGGCTACACTCTGTTTGCTTTCATTGCCTATATTGCCGTCTATTTAATCGCTATTGGCGGCGCATTCATTTATTAGCCTGCCTGACAGCTACTCAGTAGCTCGCACACATTCACGGGGTTGGCTGTTGTCTAAAACCTAATTACTGCCCCCCGACATGTTTCGCCATATACATGGCGTCTTCAGGGGACCAGGCAGTCTGCGCTGAGATCGGCAACGTTGGTTGTATTTATTACCTCCGGTTTGGGACGTCAATGACTTCTGGCCTATAAATTTAGCTCTCTTTAAATGTGTGGTTGTTACACTTAAATCCATTGGCTGTTTTAGTTTGCTTTGTGCTGACGTAAAAAATCGCGCGGTATTGCCGTAATCTCGCGCATGTCATAGCACTTAGATCTATTAGCTGATCGCTCTTGCAATTTCTAGCCTGTTGAATCCTCATAGTGATTTTATTTTCTTGCGCATGTCTCTACACTTGGGATTTTATTGTCTGAGCGGATCAGTTAGGTAACTTGCAGGTATTTTGAATTATCAGTGACTTTTTTTCGGGTGGCATGTTTGCTAATTGGCCTTTATTATTCTAGATGTTTGCATATTCTTGTTTGTAGCGATTCTGCACATATTTGAGATGCAGGGCTACTACTTATTAGAATTGTTGTCTCTCACATCTTTTTTTTATTTTTTTTAAAAAGGAAGAAATTATACTATACTAGTTGTCCAGAATTTTTGTTTCTGTTTAATATCCATATATATTTATTTATTTAGGGATTTTAATAATTATTCTAACTAATATTGTTATCTATGTGAATTATTTATTATCACTAATATTCATATATTTTTCCTTTTTATTTTTTATTGATATTTTGCCTTTTTTCTCTCATTTTGCCTGCAGATTGATTCTTGTTACCGGATCTATTGGGAGGTAATGATAAATTTATATATTTTTCATGATCTTATGATTTTTTATTTTTTACCATGCTAAGTTTTTGCCGTTTCTCAGTATTTTTAGAAAATTTTTCTAAGAGGTCATTTTGGATTCATTTATGTATTTTAGAATTTTTTGTTATACTTTCTTTGCTATTAAATTTTACAGGAATGATGCATATGTGAAACCTTCATTGAGGCCTAAAGGTGAAAGGCTTCTGAGCCTATATATCCAGCGAGTTTCCTCTTGCTGTAGTTTTCTGTCTATGTTCCCTTGTCTGGGGCCTGGTTTAATTTTAGTTATCCCCCAAATTTTGAGGTTGTCACTTTTTCCGTTGTGTTCTGCTAGTATATGTCTTGATAAGGTGGTATCTGTTTTTAAATTAATGTCGCTGAGATGTTTTGATATTCGTCTCCGGAGCTCTTGTATAGTTTTGCCTACATAAATTTTGGGGCAGCTGCATTGGATCGCATATACTACCCCAGTTGTTTTACAATTGATGTATTGGGCGATAAAATAGATATAAAAGATGGGGAAAACCCCAAATAAAAAATACCCAACAATATACAGGAGTCTAATAGATATCTGAAACCATCTAGAGCATGGCCGGTTTTCTGTCTAGTCACCCCTCTACACAAATATCATTATCAGAGGCCAACCAAGTGTTCTCAACTGAGAATCTACCGATCAATGTTCTAGATATAAATCAAGCGTTCAAGGAACTTAATAAAACCTATAAGAGCTATGTGCGAGCAATTTGAGAAGTAAGAAGCCTAGATACATATATACAACAGAAGATTGTATATAGAGGCATACGCATAAATATAACACCGAATTCACACCAAGATGATCCTGAGACAGGGGCGTAGCTAAAGGCTCATGGGCCCTGGTGCAAGAGTTAGGCTTGGGCCCCCCTTCCCTCAGTGCTTTGTGTGTCTTCTTATGCAGCACAAGGGTCTTTGGGCCCCCTCAGGCTCCTGGGCCCGGTAGCGACTGCTACCTCTGCACCCCCTATAGCTACGCCCCTGTCCTGAGATTATATAGGGGTGGGAAAGCCTATTGACAGAAAACTCATTACGCATGCAAATGTACTTGCTAGACTATGAACAGAAGCATATGCTAAAAATCTCTCAGCAATTAGAAAAAGAAGTAGTTGACATCAAAATATTTCAAGCTCATCCTGAATATACTCAGTTAGAAACTAATTTACAAAGAAATATAGAAAGTTTACAAGGAGAGATTAAAGAGAGAAAGCATCGTAAATACAATCGAGATAGGAAAGACTTCGAGTCAGGAAATATATATACTAAAAAGAATATCAGTTATAGAAGCGGAAATTTCAACTACCGCAAACCAATTCTGTACACTGACATTTCAGAATCTGAAATTTCAGAATCTGACTCAGGGTCCAATACCTCCAAACCAGGCATAAAGAGAAAAGCAAAAAATAAATTTGGACAGTATCAAAAAAAGCATAACTACAACAGCGCAACAAAATGGGCAGGAAATATACAAAACAGGCCCGGAGGACAAATAGCACAGAATGTAGAGAGAGAACCAGTCACAAGTGGGGGAAAAACTACGGAAATAGTCCCTACACTTTTCTCCTCAATTCCATCCTTCCCATTTGCAGCAACGCAAGCTCCAATAGGAACATCAAATTCAGCTCCACACTTACCCTCTCCATCTTCAGTTTCTTCGTCTTCTTTTTTAGCATCAGGGACACACCAGAAGGACCGGGACAAGTGGGGATATCAGCCAAAGACGTAGCATCTCCCCTAAATAAAATAATAAAAAAAACAGAAATGCAAGTTATTAATCTATCAAACATCATTCTAGATTCGGAACATGAAAAACTTATACAAAAAGGTCTCTCATATGTACCAGCACCTTACTTTGATTGCTTCACGTGGGTAAAAGATATAAACCTATTTGCAAGGAAACTAGCATTACATAAAGAGTTTAAAAATAGGGCAAAAGAAGAAGAAGAAGCAAGAAGCAATTAAGATTCTGGAAGAATTGCATAAGGAACATCTTGGGGCAATTCAGGCCCCAAAACCACCGTTCTCCACTATGACCCCCCAGTCTAAGTTTACACCACCTTTTACTAAATACAATAACATCAAAACCTTTGTAGATGTAGTGACCATTGAATTACAACAAATCAAAGGAAAGAAGTCACAAATTGGCAGTAATTTAACTAAAAAAGAAAAAAAGGCCTTACAGGAATTGATAGAAAGTAAAAATCTAGAGATTAAACCTTCAGACAAAGGGGGCAACATAGTTATAATGGAGAAACCAGAATATAAAAGAATGGTTATGGACCTATTAAAAGACACCAATACGTATAAAAAATTACAAACTAATCCTACAATTCAATATGTACAGGCACTTAAGAAGATTCTACATCAAGCAAAAGAAAATAATTTGATTACAAAAGAAGAGCTTAAAGTCATGTACAAACCGAATCCAGTACTTGCAACATTCTATGCAATTCCTAAGATCCACAAAAAAAGACATCCGGTCCCAGGAAGACCTATAGTATCCGGGAACGAGAGCCTATGTGAGGGGATTAGTGGCTATGTCGATGAGGTGATATCCCCATTTGTCCCCAGTCTAACGTCATACCTGAAAGACACGAAAGATGTGTTGACCAAATTACAAACTATACAAGTTGAAAAAGGCACATACCTAGTAAGCCTGGACGTTGAGGCACTATATACAAGTATACAGCACTCCAAAGGCCTTGACGCAGTAAAATATTATTTAGACACAAAGGGCACCCAGTTTAAAGAACACAACGAGTTTGTTCTATCACTTTTACAATTTTTACTCACTCACAATTATTTCATTTTTGACGTTGAATATTATTTGTAGATCACCGGTACCGCTATAGGTACGAAATGCGCACCAAATTTTGCTAATTTGTTTTTAGGATGGTGGGAGGATAGAGTAGTATTTACAGAAGCACACAACCAATTCACCAAATACATCACTTATTGGGGCCGTTATATTGATGACGTTATAATTTTATGGGAAGGCACTGAAGTAGAATTCAATTAATTCACTAAAATCCTCAATACAAATAGAATAGGATTGAAATTCACTGGAGAAATTCACCAAAGCAGACTCAACTTTCTGGATTTAGCCCTTAGTCTATCAGAAGATGGCATCATAACAACAGAAATATATAGAAAGCCCATGTCAAGTAACAGTCTTCTCCACTGGACAAGTTACCATCCAACACCTCTAAAAAAAGGTATTCCAGTGGGTCAGTATGTAAAAGCCAGAAGGAATTGTTCTACAGAAGAGGGATTTGAACATGAAAGCAAAGCTTTATATCAAAAATTCCTTGAACGAGGATACCCCAAAAAAGTCTTACACAAAGCCTATAGGAAGGCAAAGGAAACAGATAGACATAATCTTCTATCGGACCGAAAAACAACGAGCACGCAAAAAATTGTGCGCTGCATAGGTACGTATGACATAAAACATCAAAAAGTAAGCAAGATCCTTAGTAAATATTGGAACATCCTAAGATTAGATCAGGATATTGAGAGTGTAATAACAAAATATCCTTCAATAACATACCGAAGAGGACAAAATCTCAGAGAACAGCTAGTACATAGCCATTTTCAGTGGAACTCTCCAGCAGTAGAAAAAACCACATGGCTAACTACCAAAGGGTCCTACCCATGTGGCAACTGCCAATTTTGCAGCAAAATGCAAATTTGCAAAGAATTCGTCAATCCGGTAGAGCAGAAAAAATATTAAATCGCCCAATACATCAATTGTAAAACAACTGGGGTAGTATATGCGATCCAATGCAGCTGCCCCAAAATTTATGTAGGCAAAACTTTACAAGAGCTCCGGAGACGAATATCAAAACATCTCAGCGACATTAATTTAAAAACAGATACCACCTTATCAAGACATATACTAGCAGAACACAACGGAAAAAGTGACAACCTCAAAATATGGGGGATAACTAAAATTAAACCAGGCCCCAGACAAGGGAACATAGACAGAAAACTACAGCAAGAGGAAACTCGCTGGATATATAGGCTCAGAAGCCTTTCACCTTTAGGCCTCAATGAAGGTTTCACATATGCATCATTCCTGTAAAATTTAATAGCAAAGAAAGTATAACAAAAAATTCTAAAATACATAAATGAATCCAAAATGACCTCTTAGAAAAATGTTCTAAAAAAAAATGAGAAACAGCAAAAACTTAGCATGGTAAAAAATAAAAAATCATAAGATCATGAAAAATATATAAATGTATCATTACCTCCCAATAGATCCGGTAACAAGAATCAATCTGCAGGCAAAATGAGAGAAAAAAGGCAAAATATCAATAAAAAATAAAAAGGAAAAATATATGAATATTAGTGATATTAAATAATTCACATAGATAACAATATTAGTTAGAATAATTATTAAAATCCCTAAATAAATAAATAAATATATATGGATATTAAACAGAAACAAAAATTCTGGACAACTAGTATAGTATAATTTCTTCCTTTTTAAAAAAAATTAAAAAAAAGATGTGAGAGACAACAATTCTAATAAGTAGTAGCCCTGCATCTCAAATATGTGCAGAATCGCTACAAACAAGAATATGCAAACATCTAGAATAATAAAGGCCAATTAGCAAACATGCCACCCGAAAAAAAGTCACTGATAATTCGAAATACCTGCAAGTTACCTAACTGATCCGCTCAGACAATAAAATCCCAAGTGTAGAGACATGCGCAAGAAAATAAAATCACTATGAGGATTCAACAGGCTAGAAATTGCAAGAGCGATCATCTAATAGATCTAAGTGCTATGACATGCGCGAGATTACGGCAATACCGCACGATTTTTGACGTCAGCACAAAGCAAACAGCCAATGGATTTAAGTGTAACAACCACACATTTAAAGAGAGCTAAATTTATAGGCCAGAAGTCATTGACGTCCCAAACCGGAGGTAATAAATACAACCAACGTTGCAGATCTCAGCGCAGACTGCCTGGTCCCCTGAAGACGCCATGTATATGGCGAAACATGTCGGGGGGCAGTAATTAGGTTTTAGACAACAGCCAACCCCATGAATGTGTGCGAGCTACTGAGTAGCTGTCAGGCAGGCTAATAAACGAATGCGCCGCCAATAGCGATCAAATAGACAGCAATATAGGCAATGAAAGCAAACAGAGTGTAGCCAGTGTAGCGCATCCACAGCCAATAGCTACAAAGTAGCAAAATACGCTGAAACATTAAGCCAGTAAGCATAGAGCCAGGCAGCAAGCAGCACAGCTAGCAAAGTGCTATCAATACAGCTCTGAGAGCATATATAGAGACACATATAGAAAAGACAGATAGCCCTGCTATAGCTAAGAACATAAATGAATAATCACTAGCACAGCACACTATAGGTCGACTGCTGATAGTTTTAAATTTAGTAGGTTAGGATTTAGGTACTCACAAAATATTTAAAAATAACTAATAAAAGTTAAATTTTAAGCAAGTTCAGACTAATAAAATCACAAAGCACATGTCAAGAGTAGGCAACCAATAGTCATTTGACTAAATGTAAATATAGTTTAAGTGAGTCTACATGTGCTGGGTATATAAAGACTGTAAAATAGACTATATGTTCTATTCTCATGTATGGTTCTCTCTCTGGTATCTAATTGCTTGGCTGGTGTTCTTTTTTTAGTATTATTGGTATTCGTTCTTTCATCTCTGTTGTATTTAATTTTTTGGGATTTTTTCTCTATTATCTTTCTAAGGCTACTTTCACACTTGCGTTCGGGGTTCTGCTTGTGAGTTCCGTTTGAAGGCTCTCGCAAGCGGCCCCGAACGGATCCGTACAGCCCCATTGCATTCTGAGTGGATGCGGATCCGCTTAGAATGCATCAGTATGGCTCTGTTTGGCCTCTGTTCCGCTCAGCAGGTGGACACCTGAACGCTGCTTGCGTTTTCGTGTCCGCCTGGCCGCGCGGAGCCAAGCGGAGCCAAACGGATCCGTCCAGACTTACAATGTAAGTCAATGGGGACGGATCCGTTTGACATTGACACAATATGGTGCAATTTCAAACGGATCCGTCCCCCATTGACTTTCAATGTAAAGTCTGGACGGATCAGTCTGACTACAAACTACGTTCTGAACGGATACCATTGCTTGCATTATAGGAGCGGATCCGTCTGTGCAGATACCAGACGGATCCGCTCTGAACGCAAGTGTGAAAGTAGCCTAAATCATCTAGACTCCTACAGATTCTCTCTTGCCATTTAACATATTCCTCATCTTGGGGTAATTTAACAATTATTTATTTGAGATTTCCAATGTCTCTAATTATTTCTTCTAATACTCGAGTCCTTCTTTGTATGATCATTTGTATTAAGACTAGAATTTTTTAGGAAAGTCTGCCATTCAGTATAGAATTCATCGCTATATAGATCACTAGCGGGTTCCTTTATTATTAGAAGGCCTTTGGGGATGACGTCTCTCCCTAAATAATTAGTTAGGGATTTGATCTCCCATTCCTGTTTTAATTGGCGATGGAGTCGTTTTTCTAGTTCTTTAAACAGATCTGTGGTAGATCTGGATTGTTGAGTTGCGTTATAAATATCAGATGGCAAATCGAAGGTGTATTGGTCTATTTTCCTACATATGTTTTCTATATGATCCCAGGCATCCATGTTTCATTGAGACAGGAGCACTACTGTTAGGTGCAGCACAAAGCAAATAAGAAATAGGAAAATAATAGAGGCTCTACTGTCAACAATTCACGGATAGGTGCTCTCTCCAGGTGGCAGCACCTACTGCCAAAGTAATAGATAAACAAGTGAATTTGTGAGGTGGAGGGCACTCAAATGTCTAGGTATATATATGAGTGGATACAGGATATATGTAGTAAATTATTTATTAAGATCAATATAAATAAAAAATATAAATATATATACCACAAGGGGTTAATACGAGTGGTTCCAGATAGGTGACGTCAAGGTATTCAGATAAAATATACCACAAAAAGCAATGTTCTGGTATATAATAATAAATACTAATACAGGTGATTAGTCTGTACAGTATATCTCTAATGTTTACGTCAATATGCACAGTGTGTGGTCCTATGTGCATAATTGGTGGCTATACGGATATCCAAATTAAATTAAATTAAATTTTATCAGATAGCTCGTATTACTGTGGGTATTCGAATTCCTTGTTATGTCCAAATATAATTGAGTCAGCTGTATATGGAGACTGGAACAGTCTTACCCTATTTGTAGTGGGTCCCAAGTGATGGCTCCCAAGTGGTGGCTATCGACGTTGTATGCTGATGGTGATCTGGTCCTGGGGAGCGTTGGTGCGCACGTGTCCTGCTGCTTGCTCAAGCGTCTCTCTCTCCGTTGCGGTGTCTCTTGGTTCCGGCGTCTCTGGTTGCGTCCCACGTGGTACAGATTTTTGCTTCTAAACTTCTAAGCCTTCTAACGTCCCCAAAATATAAATATTAATGGCGTTCACAAAATAATCCAAACATGAAGTAGACATATGGGGAATGTAAAGTAATAAATATTTTTGGAGTTATTACTATCTATTATAAAAGTAGAGAAATATAAATTTGGAAATTTGATAATTTTTCCAAATTTTTGATACATGTGGTATTTTTTTATAAATAAAAATGACATTTTTTGACTCAATTTTACCACTGTCATGAAGTAAAATATGTGACATCTCAGAATGGAAAATAAGTAAAAGCATTTTTAAGGCCTCATGCACACATTGTTTTTCTCGGCCTCCGTTCCATTTTTTTTACGGATAGAATGGGGACCCATTCATTTCAATGGGTCAGCAAAAAAATGCTAATAGTTCATTCGTTTGTGTTCCGTGTCCGTTGTCTGTGTTTCCCTTCAGCAAAAAAATTTGTGCATTTCCTACTTTTTTCTCATTTGCGGACAAGGATAGGCATTTATTACAAGGGATCTGTGGAAAGAAATGGATCCTCCCAAAAAAACGGATGCCGCATCCGTTTTTTTTGGGCGGACGCACAATTTGCGGTCGTGTGCATGAGGCCAAAGTTATTACCACATAATTTCCTTAAGGTGAAAAATGGCTGGGTCCTTAAGAGGTTAAGCAGGGGGAATCATAACTTCGGATGGAAAAAAAAACTACGAATATTCAAAAAAACGAATATATAGCACTATATCTAATATAGTGCTATATATTCCTTTTTGACACACGCCTGTATTGAACGCGTAATATCCGCATATTACGCAATCATTACAATGCCGATTTTCCGAGTAAAAAAAAAGACAAATATTCGAAAAACAAATATATAGCACTATATTCGAAATATTCACAAATTTTCGAAGTTGCGATATTCGCGATAATCGAATATTCACGCTCAACACTAGTGATATACTTATAATATACTTTCTAACATAAAAAGTATATTAGAGCTTCCACAAAATAGTGAATGAGGTTTTCCATATACGTGCGTCCACTAAATTACTGCTTGAGGGTGTTATACCAGCTTCAACTAATAACTGATTGAGGCCTGCCATATCTGCTTCCAGAAATACTGCTCTTCTCTAGGGACTTTGGCACAGGGTCCTTTTGAAAATGACAGGCAGAGGAAGAGGCAGGCTGTTCCGCAGGGGTGGTAGGACGCCACAGAGTTGGTTGAGTGGCTCACTCAGTTTTCCGCTTCTGTACCCTCCTCATCCTCTCTATCTGCACCCACTTCACTCTCTGCTGCTTGCGCCCCCAAAAACACCACCACCACCATATCCCCTCCGCTCGAGTCAGAGGAATTATTTTCCCATCCATACCAAGACCTTCTTGGCATCGGATCAGGAAGAGGAAGTATCAACGTTCACCACCCAGCAGTATGACGACAGTACCCAGATCAGTCCAATGAGGGTGGTCCCCGCTGTTGCTGCCTACTCCAAGATCTCTAATGTCAGTGGTGGTGGAGGTGACGATGATGACGTGTCAATGGATGTCACGTGGGTGCCCACAAGAGAGGAAGGAGAGGGGAGTTTAGAGGGAGATATGGAGCAGCAGATGGGGAGGAGAAGGAGGAGAAGCAGGCAGAACTCGCAGTGCACAGGAGACTGCAAATGTATCTGGAGCGAGCCATCAACCATGCACGGTCACATCTTGCGCTCCCAGGACGCCAGCACATGGCTCCGCAGTGTGGGCTTTTTTATACTTGTCAGCTGCTGACAATAGTGTTGCCATCTGCAGCCAGTGCTGTCAACGCATAAGTCGCGGAAAGCCCAACACTCACCTAGGGACGA
Organism: Bufo gargarizans; assembly: GCF_014858855.1. Lineage (NCBI taxonomy): Eukaryota > Metazoa > Chordata > Amphibia > Anura > Bufonidae > Bufo > Bufo gargarizans. The sequence continues at coordinate 366,508,726 of NC_058082.1, read as the reverse complement.
CCGCTTTAAGAAGGCACCTGGCCTCCCATCACCAAGCTGTCACGGTCCCTCAGATGACTGATGTCAGGAAATTAAGTAGATTGGCTGAGCGTGGAGGAATCTAACAGCCTCCTTGATTTCTCTTGATTCAGTGTTGATAGGATTAATGACCACTTCCCTTTTCTAAGATGTTGCTCAGTGGTCATCACTTCTACCCTTTATAGTCTCACCCTACCCATCTGACTATGCGGTTGATAGCTTCATTTGGGTTTGGCTTAGCTGGTGTGAGATCCTCTCTGGTGTTCCTTTTCTTCCATCTCTACAGAAGTTAAGTGTTGCGTTTGTATGTATTTGTTATATTCCCTGTTGTTGTATCTGGGCCTGAGACTTCCATTCGTTCATCTGGGGAGGAATGAGTTGTCTCTCGTCCTATACGTATTCCAGGGCCTTATAGAGAAATCAGGGCCTAGGTATCCTGCTTATGAATATTCCTACCGTCAAGGCCTATTCATATTCATATTCAGATTGGGGTTGTCTAGGAGCTGATCTGTTTCTTCCCCAGTCTTCAGGCCCAGTTCCCTCCTGTGTTCAGTGTGGAGCCCCCCCCCCCCCCACACTGATCGTGACACAAGCCCAGTGGGAGCAACGCCGTCAGAACCCACAAAGCCACACTCCCAGCACTCCACATCCTGCCTCTTTTCCTTCTCCTCTCTCCTCCCATTTGTCCTCCACTCCACCACTGTGCCATCGTCACGTTCATCTGGCACAAGGCAGGCTTCCGTGGCCCAAATGTTCAAGCGTAAAAAAATTAGGCCGGATAATCCTCTAGACCAACGGCTGACTGCTGGCTTATCTGAACTGCTAGCCCGCCAACGACTGCCATATAAATTGGTGGACTCAAAGGCCTTTAAAAATTTGTGGCCATTGGCACACCGCAATGGAAGGTCCCCGGAAGAAAATATTTTTCCCAGAAGGTCATCCCTGAACTAACACACAAAGAATTAAATGTTACCATGTTTTTATTGAACACAACATATAAACATTCACAGTGCAGGGGGAAAAAGTATGTAAACCCCTAGACTAATGACATCTCCAAGAGCTAATTGGAGTGAGGGGTCAGCCAACTGGAGTCCAATCAATGAGATGGCTACAGCTGCCTTGCCTTATAAAAAACACATACCAGTTCTGGGTTTGCTTTTCACAAGAAGCAATGCCTGATGTGAATGATGCCTCACACAAAAGAGCGCTCAGAAGACCTACGATTAAGAATTGTTGACTTGCATAAAGCTGGAAAGGGTTCTAAAAGAATCTCCAAAAGCCTTGCTGTTCATCAGTCCACGGTAAGACAAATTGTCTATAAATGGAGAAAGTTCAGCACTGCCGCTACTCTCCTTATGAGTGGCCGCCCTGTAAAGATGAGTGCAAGAGAACAGTACAGACTGCTTAATGAGGTGAAGAAGAATCCTAGAGTGTCAACTAAAGACTTACAAAAGTATCTGGCATATGCTAACATCCCTGTTAGCGAATCTACGATTCGTAAAACACTAAACAAGAATGGATTTCATGGGAGGATACCACAGAGGAAGCCACTGCTGTCCTAAAAAAAAACATTTTTGCACGTTTAGTTTGCACAAGAGCACCTGGATGTTCCACAGCAGTATTGGCAAAATATTCTGTGGACAGAGGAAACCAAAGTTGAGTTGTTTGGAAGAAACACACAACACTATGTGTGGAGAAAAAGAGGCACAGCACACCAAAATCAAAAACTCCTCGCAACTGTAAAGTATGATGGTGGGGACATCATGGTTTGGGCTGCTTTGCTGCATCAGGGCCTGGACGTATTGCTATCATCAAAGGAAAAATGAATTCCCAAGTTTATCAAGAAATTTTGCAGGAGAACTTAAAGCCATCTGTCCACCATCTGAAGCTCAACGAATATTCATTAGGAGTAGTGTTGATTGTGAATTTTCGTAATGCAAATTTTGTAATGCAAATTTTCGTAATAAGAATTTTCGTAATAAGAATAAATAAGATCGTGAAATATCAGATCCGATGGTATATTCAAACCTCAGGCGTTCCCATGGTGACGGTGATGCTTGTCGGGGAGGAGTATGCCAAAGTGGAACAACTGTACAGAATTTAAAAATAAAGATGAATATTCTAAAAAAGGAATATATTCATTTTTTAGAATATTCGTAATATTCTAAAACAAGAATATATAGCAATATAGCGAATATTCGGGGGGAAAAAACGAATGTAGAACAATTTAGCTAATATAGTGGTATAATCATTTTTTTTGTTTATAGTTGTATTTTTTTCCCAATCTGAAATTCAGATGAGAAAAAAATTGCAACTATTAGACAAAGTAGATTATGGCACTATATTAGCTAAATTGCTCTATATTAGTTTTTTTTTTGGGGGAATATTCGCTATATTGCTATATATTAATTTCTTATATTCGTAATATTCAAAACAAGAATATATAGCAATATAGCGAATTATTATATTACGAACATTCGCTTTATGAAATTTCTGATTACAAAAATTTGCATTACGAAAATTTGCAAACACTACTCCTAAAGTCAAAGATATTGCAGCCTTCTCATTGGCCCACAAGCTAGAAGCAGGGAGGGATCATGTGTACTAAATATCGAATATTCGCTATATTGCTATATATTCTTGTTTTTGAATATTGCAAATATTCGAAAGAATTAATATATAGAACTATATCGAATATATTAGTTTTTTAGAATATTTGTCTTCTTTTTCTGTCTGAAGTCATGATTCCTCCCTGCTTAACATAAGCAGGGAGGAATCATGACTTCAGATGAAAAAAAAAAAAGAATATTCTAAAAAAGGAATATATTCAATATAGTGCTATATATAAAATAAATAAATACACCGCAGCACATCCGATAGTGAAAAGAAAGTGGGATCCTTTATTCACCCATGCAACGTTTCGGTCCACTTGCTGGGACCATTCTCAAGCAATACATCATAGAAAACTGTGGGTTTTTATGTGGTCATATCAAATTAGCATACATAAGTGACAATTAAGAAAATATACAGAAAAGTGCCATAAAGCATCTCATATAAATATACCAAAAACATCATACCTGGAAGACAGTGTGATTGAATACATAAATTCATATAGCCAAAACATCCAGGTATATTAATTCATAAATAGCATAATAATTTACACAAGTGGCAATCAACAGTGTATAATCATCACTTGCACATGTGCTGATGTAGAAGGACCAGACATTGAATCAGGCATGCTCAGTGGTAGGAGGATACAATGTTGCGAATTACACCGCATGGATACGGCGTCCCGGAACTGAAACTGCGCTTGTCCGTGATGTCACTCTGGGAAGAATCACATGATCCCGAGTGATACATCAGCTGAAGCGTCGCATAACAAGTCGCTTTAGTTAAACGTATAATGCAGGTACATGTGTCATGATAATGTTTAAATCAATGACGGCAATATATGATTCAGGATAAAACACCCAGTTCGCGGTAATGGTACACGGTCCAGGATCATGAACTTGAGATCACCTTCAACATGGCCCATATCCGCAAAATGGTGTGAGAGAGGCAAATCCTTGCGTTTTTTTGCGCATAGAAAAACGGTGCTGATTAAAGCGTGATTTAAAATCGCATGTTGTCTCGCCCACATACAATAACTTACAGGGGCACCATAGAACATAAATAACAAAACACGAGTCATAGGTCAAATAAAATTTGAGGGGGTAGGAGACCCCTAAACTTGGATGGATGAATTCACATCCCTTCACCATGTATTTACAATTTACACAGTGAAGGCACGGATAACTGCCGTGGTTCCCTACTAAGTAACGCTTCCATTTTTTGGGATAAAATTCTGCAAACTTATGTATGGTAGTCAATTCCAAATCTTACCTAAAAGACACCACAGATTTTTTGGTTAAGTTAGCAGACGTGACGATGCCGGAGGACGCCATATTGGCCTCCTTCGACATCGTCAGTCTGTATGCTTCTATACAGCACAACATTGTAATGACAGTTGTGGAATCTGTTTTTGAGAACTCCGACTATACTATTGAGGCACAAACCTTTTTTCTTGCCTTATTACGATTGATTTTATATAATAATTATTTCCTTTTAGGAGATGATTATTATATGCAAATTAGGGGCACGGCCATGGGGACGAATGTGGCCCCTACTTACGCCAACATGGTCGTCTTTAATTTGGAGGAACAACATGTCTATGTGTCCCACCTCTTCAGCCATGTGCTGAGGTGGTGGAGATACATAGACAATATTTTTGTTATTTGGACGGGCACGGTATCTCAGTTAGAATTGTTTCACAATTATCTGAATAGCCTGATTCCAGATATACAATTTACTTAAAAATTTTCTGCCAGCACTTTGCATTTTTTGGACGTTAATGTTTGGCATGCTTACAGTACGCTGAGTACTAAGGTCTATACTAAACCTACTGACAGCAACACCGTCCTTAGGTTTGACAGTGCTCATCCTCGGACGATGGTGCGGTCATTGCCGTATAGCCAGTTTACTAGAGCCAACAGAATAGTCAGTAATACATCCTTACTGGATAAAACTCTGGAAAAGATGACACATTGTTTCAAACAGAGGCATTATCCAGTATCTACACTGCAACAACAACTAAAACGTATCAATCAAAAAGAGAGAAGTGAACTGTTTCAGGGCACTAAGAGGGACCAATCCCCAAAAATACCCTTTGTATCCACCTTTTGTGAAGCCAGTCCGTATGTTAGTAAAATCCTCAATAAACATTGGTCGATTCTCAGTACAGAACATAAATATATCCCCGAATTTTCTACCAGACCTATAATGTCGTATAAGAGAGCTTGCAACTTAAAGGACAAACTAGTAAAAAATGACATAGGCCCACAAAAAGGTGTACATCAATCACTTCTAGCCCCTAAAAAGAGTGGCAGTTATCTGTGCCTTCACTGTGTAAATTGTAAATACATGGTGAAGGGACGTGAATTCATCCATCCAAGTTCAGGGGTCTCCTACCCCCTCAAATTTTATTTGACCTATGACTCGTGTTTTGTTATTTATGTTCTATGGTGCCCCTGTAAGTTATTGTATGTGGGCGAAACAACATGCGATTTTAAATCACGCTTTAATCAGCATCGTTTTTCTATACGCAAAAAACGCAAGGATTTGCCTGTCTCACACCATTTTGCGGATATGGGCCATGTTGAAGGTGATCTCTAGTTCATGATCCTGGACCATGTTCCATTAGAGCGAACAGGTGGTAATCGCATAAAAATGCTTAAAAAACGCGAGTCTGAATGGATCTTTAAATTGCAAACTGTTAAACCGGTGGGTTTGAATGTAGAATATAAGCCATGGTTATTCATATGATTTCTCATTGTTTTGTCCCTGTCGGCGTATGTGTTGAAGAATTTGTTCTTCTTTTTTAATAAATATATTTGGATAATATATATTTTTATTTGCACATACAGTCATGTGAAAAAATTAGGACACCCTTTAAAAACATGTGGTTTTTTGTAACATTTTTAATAAAAGGTTATTTCATCTCCGTTTCAACAATACAGAGAGATTAAAGTAATCCAACTAAACAAAGAAAACTGAAGAAAAGTCTTTTCAAGATCTTCTGTAAATGTCATTCTACAAAAATGCCTATTCTAACTGAGGAAAAAGATAGGACACCCTCACATGTATTCCCTCTTAAATTGGCTCAGATCTCACACAGGTATATCACACCAGGTGCACATAATTAGTAGATCGTTACTCTGCATGTTGAATGAGGCTTGCCCTATTTAAACCTCAGACATTTAGTTTGGTGTGCTCCTGACTGTTGAAGTGAGAGTGAGCACCATGGTGAGAGCAAAAGAGCTGTCAGAGGACTTCAGAAAAAAGATTGTAGCAGCCTATGAGTCTGGGAAGGGATTTAAAAAGATCTCAAAAGATTTTGAAATCAGCCATTCCACTGTCCGGAAGATAGTCTACAAGTGGAGGGCTTTCAAAACAACTGCCAACATGCCCAGGACTGGTCGCCCCAGCAAGTTCACCCCAAGAGCAGACCGCAAGATGCTAAAAGAGGTCTCCAAAAACCCTAAAGTGTCATCTCGAGAACTACAGCAGGCTCTGGCTACTGTTGATGTAGAAGTACATGCCTCTACAATCAGAAAGAGACTGTACAAGTTTAACTTGCATGGGAGGTGTGCAAGGAGGAAACCTTTGCTTTCCAAGAGAAACATCGAGGCCAGACTGACATTTGCCAGAGATAAAGTTGACAAAGACCAGGACTTCTGGAATAATGTTCTTTGGACAGATGAGTCCAAAATTGAATTATTTGGACACAACAGCAGAGGACATGTTTGGCGTAAACCAAACACAGCATTCCAAGAAAAGAACCTCATACCAACTGTGAAGCATGGAGGTGGAAGTGTCATGGTTTGGGGCTGCTTTGCTGCAGCAGGACCTGGTCAGCTCACCATCATAGAATCCACGATGAATTCTACTGTGTATCAGAAGGTGCTTGAAGAACATGTGAGACCATCAGTTAGAAAATTAAAGCTGAAGCGGAACTGGACCATGCAACATGACAATGACCCAAAACATACTAGTAAATCAACCAAACTTTGTCTGAAAAAGAAGAAATGGAGAGTCCTGGAATGGCCAAGTCAAAGTCCAGATTTGAATCCCATTGAGATGCTGTGGGGTGACTTGAAAAGGGCTGTACGTGCAAGAAACCCCTCAAACATCTCACAGCTGAAAAAGTTCTGCATTGAGGAGTGGGGTAAAATTTCCTCAGACCGATGTCGAAGACTGGTAGATGGCTACAAGAACCGTCTCACTGCAGTTATTTCAGCCAAAGGAGGTAACACTCGCTATTAGGGGCAAGGGTGTCCTATCTTTTTCCTCAGTTAGAATAGGCATTTTTGTAGAATGACATTTACAGAAGATCTTGAAAAGACTTTTCTTCAGTTTTCTTTGTTTAGTTGGATTACTTTAATCTCTCTGTATTGTTGAAACGGAGATGAAATAACCTTTTATTAAAAATGTTACAAAAAACCACATGCTTTCAAAGGGTGTCCTAATTTTTTCACATGACTGTATAGGGCCTATGGATGGAAGGGCCTTGCTCAATAGGAGGTTGGATGCTTCTGGACACGTGCGGCTTATCCCGTGACAGTTGTGTACACATTATACTTTTATTTGAAGTGTTTCTGCATGCGTTTTTTTATAGCTACTTTGGATGTTTTTCACCCATCATGGGTTCACATTGGGCAAGCGAGGTGGAAGGGTAACGGCTGCCGCTGGTCCCCGTCTCCTCTGCTCGCATATTTCGGATGACAGTGCATCGCAAGATAGCACGTCACCCGATGTTTCACCATCTGTGTTTTATCCTGAATCATATATTGCCGTTATTGATTTACACATTATCATGAAGCATGTACCTGCATTATACGTTTTACTAAAGCGACTTGTTATGCAACGCGTCAGGTGATGTATCACTTGGGATCATGTGATTCTTCCCAGAGTGACATCACGGACATGCGCAGTTTCAGTTGCGGGACGCCGTATCCATGTGGTGTAATTCGCAACATTGTATCCTCCTACCACTGAGCATGCCTGATTCCATGTCTGGTCCTTCTACGTCAGCACATGTGCAGGTGATGATTATACACTGTTGATTGCCACTTGTGTAAATTATTATGCTATTTATGAATTAATATACCTGGATGTTTTGGCTATATGAATTTATGTATTCAATCACACTGTCTTCCAGGTATGATGTTTGGTCCCCCCACGCTCCACTCGCCATCACGGCTAATTCTGTAGGCCGTCCGGCCTCAAGTACTCGCGCCACCCACGCTCCTCACAACATTACCGGCTGCTTCCGCCACCTCCTGCCGGCCACGGACACTTCCACCCTCATCTCGTGCTTCCCACTTTGGTTTCGCCAGTCCTGTACGATCGCTGCTCCGGCCAGGTAAGTATGTTTGGTCCCCCCACGCTCCACTCGCCATCACGGCTAATACTGTAGGACGTCCGGCCTCAAGTACTCGCGCCACCCACGCTCCTCACAACATTACCGGCTGCTTCCGACACCTCCTGCCGGCCACGGACACTTCCACCCTCATTCTCGCTGCCATTGCGCTCCACGGTCTCCAGGGGAGAGTGGTCCGGCACCGACCCCCATTTCCACCCTCCTCCCGCCCTCCTTCACCCAGCGCCTCCTGTCCTAAGCACACCGGCCCCCCTCCACACTTCAGCTCTCACCTCGACTGGAGCGCTCCAGGGGCCGCCCGGCAGACGGCGCGGTCAGCCTCTCTACCGTCTGGCTTCCTCGCAGTCCCGGTGGGGGGGCGGGGCCGGCTCCTCCTCATCCACGCCCCTTCTCTCCGCCCTCCTTCACACAGCTCCGCTCCTCGTCACACCCAGCCACCCCAAGTGCAGCGCCCCTCCATTCCCTCCCTCACCTCGACCGGTGCGTTCCCCCTCCGTTCGGCTTCCTTGCAATCCCGGCCGGGGGGCGGGGCCGGCTACTCCTCATCCACTCCCCTTCTCTCAGCAAGGTCTCTCTGCGCATGCTCCCCAGCAGGCTGCTGGAGGAAGTCACAGATACGGTCTTTCTACCCCACCAGCACAAAATAAATATAAAAAAATATAAAATAATCAAAATAAATAAATATACATAAACCCGCCACGCATTTGTAAAAAAAAAAAAAGGTAAAAATAAACTTAATAAACATCAAAAACCCGCCACACATTTGCAAAAAAAAAAAAGGTCAACAAGTATTATAAACCTGCGGCTCATTTACAAAAAAAAAAAGGTAAAAATAAACTTAATAAACATCATAAACGCGCCACACATTTGTAAAAAAAAAAAAGGTCAACAAATATTATAAACCACGTCCGGTTTCACGTCTCCCTTGTCCTAGCCTGTTTTCAACCCCAGGCCGCGTCTGTCTTCTTGTCTCACGCCTGTTTTTCGTCATTCAGGCTACGTCTGTCTTCACGTCCTACGCCTGTTTTCGTTATTCAGGCCACGTCTGTCTTCACGTCCTACGCCTGTTTTCGTTATTCAGGCCACGTCTGTCTTCATGTCCTACGCCTGTTTTCGTTATTCAGGCCACGTCCGTCATTTCCATTTTCACGCCTGTTTTCGTTATTCAGGCCACGTCTGTCTTTACGTTTCACGTCTGTTTTTCATCATTCAGGCCGAGTCCGTCATTCACGTTTCCCGCTTGTTGCCATCATTCCGCCTACGTCTGCCCACGCTCCACATTATCCAGCTCCCATCTGTCTTCAATGTTTCTGTCCGTCCGTCATGTACCACGCCTTTTTTATGATCTGATCACAACCATCAGTCACGTCTTCACCTGTTTTCGTTATTCAGGCCATCTCAGTCATTTAAGTCTCACGCCTGCCTTCATCACTCAGCCCACGTCTGTCGCATACGTCTCACGCCTGTTGGCGCCAGTCAGGCCACGTCTCGTCCTCACACAGCCCCCTTTTTTCACCAACCACTGACCTCCACTAAAACTGTTACTTTCATCTCAGTCAAAGACCGATTTCGTCTACACCGCCACGAAGCATCAGAATCTGAGCCCTCGGTAGACCAGGTGGAATTTCAAGGTACCGATCCCCTCTTTATTCATATTTATCCGGTTACAAGCATCATCATGTTTCCCCAGGTCGCTCAAAGCATTTAGCCGGGGACCGCCAACGCACCTCCGGCCATCAGGGCCCTCACGTCCTCGAGGCTACGTCTCAAAAAAAACAAAAACATTTTTAAACCTTGTCCTCTCTTTCAGCTTCCCATTATGTCTCACCGTTCCGAATTAGATGACTCCGCATCCCTTCCGGCTTCCCTGGCTTCCAGCCATGCCAGCGTGGGGTCACTCCGAAGCTGGACCATCCCCAAGATAATAGCCAAACTAACCAAACGAGGGATTCGGTACCCAGCTTCGGCCAGGAAGGCGGAGCTCTATCGACTCCTCGTGTCCGATCCGTCCCACTCCGAAGACCAGGTGTCAATGTCAACTATTCAGTTGTCATTGACCCAGCTGCACGCCACTATCAACTCCCTAGCCACCTCCGTATCGGACATTCAGACCAGACTGTCGGCAGTAGAGTCCAGAGACCCGTCTGCCAGCATCCCTGTCCCTACTCTCCTGGTCGCTTCCACGTCCCAATCCACATCCTCAGGTAGGTTTCCCGCCTTGTCTGAGGTAGCCCCGTCCCATTTCGTGACCGACACCCTCAAACGAGACATCTTGGAAGGGAAAGACGTCAACTTAGCCACCATACTCATTGCCACCCACGACACGGTTGAGAATAGGACCATAGCCTGCGAGAATGTGTCGATAGTCCTCAGGTCCAGGGATGCCCGATTGAACAGGAAACTATCCATCCCAGAATTCGTCCTGGCCTTCAGCCTGTTCAGGGACATAATCTGCTCCGCCTTCCCCGAAAGGCGCGAGGAGCTGGATTTGTACCTGTACAGGGTCACGGATCTGGGGCATAAGTACAGAGGGTACGCATTCTATGATTATCACCGCTCCTTCTCGGCCGAAGCCGCGGCGGCCCTCGCCCAGTTCCAACGGGTCACCAATTGGGTATCCCTGGACATGGAACTGTTTTGCCGACATTTCGCTGGTCTCAAAGCCCCCGCTTGCTCGCCATGCAAGTCCATCCTGCATGCCTCAGACTGGTGTCCAAACCCCAGCCTTCCATCATCCCTGCCCAGATCTGTGGCAGGCTCCTCAGCGTCCCAGCCCAGGCATAACTCGGGCACCGACAAGCTGGGTCGACCCATAGTCTTCCTGGGAAACAGTCAGGTTTGCAAAAACTACAACTTTGCAACCTGCAACTACAACCAATACAGAGCACTCCATGTCTGCTCCACTTGTTTCAGAGCCCACCCCCTGTCGGTTTGCCCAAATAGATCAGGGAGAAACAAGTGACTAGGCGTAGTCAACGTGGACCTATTAGCAGCGCTTCTCCGTGACCATCATAATCCCCACCAAGTCAGCTTCCCTATCAACGGTTTCAAGGAAGGATTCCACACTGGTCTCGTGGCTCTTCCTCAGTCATCTTGGGAAGGCCCCAACCTCAGGTCCGCCATTTCCGACGCCGCTTCGGTGGGTCCTCTGGTCCGGGCGGAACTGGAGAAGGGTTTACTCATCGGCCCTTTTTCCAGCATCCCGTTTGACTACCGGAGGATTAACCCTATCGGCATCGTAACCAAAAAATTTTCCAATAAAAAAATATTAATTTATGACCTTTCAGCTCCTCATGGTTCTCACATTCCCAGCCTCAACTCCCTGGTTCCGTCAGAGGAGTTCTCAATGAAGTACTCTTCTCTCTGTGAAGCCATCGCTCTCATCCTCCTGGCGGGCAGGGGGGCCTGGCTGTCCAAGGCTGACCTGGCGGACGCCTTCAAGCTGCTTCCCATCAACCCACAACTCTGGAAATTCTATGGCATCAAATGGGACGACTCGTACTACTTCGCCACCCGCCTCACTTTCGGCTCGAAAAGTAGTCCGTGGTTGTTCGCCCAGTTCGCCCAGGCCCTCCACTGGGTCCTGGTCAACCATTGTGAGTGCCCCATGGTCATCCACTACCTGGACGACTTTCTCTTGATAGAGCAACCAGACGTCCCACCCTGAAAACTCGACAGCCTACTCCAGGTTTTCGCCAGCCTCAGCATCCCTGTCGCTCCCACCAAGATCGAGGGACCCTCACCCTCACTTTCCTCAGCGTGGTCCTAGATACTCGCAAGATGGAAGCGAGGTTGCCCGAGGACAAGCTGTCAAAGATCAAGGAGGTAATTTCCAGATTTGTGGGTTGCAGGGTCGTCTCAAAGCAGGACTTGCAATCCCTGCTAGGCATGCTGAATTTCGCCGCCAGGATCATGCCCCAGGGCAAGGCCTTCTTGTCCAGACTCCTGGATCTGCTACCAATGGCCACAGAGCAGGACTCCCCGATAGTCCTGGATGCACACGCGATGGCAGATCTAGCCATGTGGAATTCCTTCCTGACCCGCTGGAATGGGATCTCCCTTTTCGTTCCCCAATGGTGTCCCTCTTCTCCAACGTTTTTTTCCGACGGCCATCTACAACACCCAGTGGTTCACGGGCCACTGGCCCCCAGAGATCTCTTTGCTCAGTGAGTACCTCAGATCCTCCTCCCTCCTAGAGATCTACCCAATCGTAGCGGCCGCAAAAGTTTGGGGCAGGCAGTGGGCCAACTCCCCGGTGACATTCATCACAGACAACCAGTCGGTAGTGGACATCCTCACCAAAGGTAGGTCCAAATCCCGCCACATCATGCCTTTCGTCCACAAACTCGTTTGGTTGTCCCTACAGCACAACTTCCAATTTTCTTGCAGACACATCCAGGGTGTCCAGAACTCCGCGGCTGACGCACTGTCACGCTTTAATTTCAACCGTTTCTTCCAGGTCATGCCAGAGGCGGATCCAGCAGGATTGTCCCCTCCGGAGTTCAACACACTACGCTTGGACTAGCCCATATCATTTCATCCGCCAAATCCCTCATGAAAAAAATCCCTATCAGCCAACACCGCTAGAAACTACAAAACCGGTTGGAACAGCTTCCAAAAATGTTCACGTCTCCACCCCAGTAGCGGCACAGATAGGACCATCTGATGGCCTTCTTAGCTTATTGCCATCACCACCTCAAACTCGGCTACAATTCCATCAGATTGTACATGGCAGGGGTGCAATACCATTCCACCCTCAAGCATCCCGGTAGTAAGGCAATATTTGCGTCCTCGGCCATCAGGGCTGTCCTCAGGGGAATTAAAAAAAACAGCCTGCCATGCACTCCCACCAGGCAACCAGTCTCAGGGGATCTGTTCAGAAAACTTTCCAATTCCCTAGACAGCAACCCTTTTGGGCTCCTTCCCAGCACCGTCATCAAAGCAGCTATGTACTTAGGTTTCTATGGGTTCTTGCGCCCAGGGGAATTCACAGGTTACTCCCCAAAATCCAAGGGTCTGACCAAGAGCCAGTTAACGTGGAACCTCGATCATTTCACCCTGCTATTACCTTCCACCAAAATGTCGCAAGCAGGACCCCCAGTCCCAGTCAAGTACTTCAGGTCCTTCAACAAATGGTGCCCCGTCCAGGTGTTCAACCAATTAATCAGCTCCTTGGGTCATTCCTCCCCAGACAGTCCGCTGCTTCCTTTCAAATCCAAGCCCCTCACGACCACGCAATTTATTTCTCACATTCGCCTGCTAGTCACCGGCCTGGGAGTCGATCCCAAAACCATTTCAGGTCACTCATTTCGGATTGGGGCTGCTTCCGCAGCCTCCAAGCACAACGTCCCCAGTCATATAATTCGGAAGATGGGACGCTGGGAATCGTCGTGCTTCACCAGGTACATTCCCAATCTGCATCAGGAAATAGCAGACGTTTTCCGCAAACTGGCTTTGTAATTCACATACCCTTCAATAAATATTAAACCTAACCTTTTGCCTTGCTTTCTGGCCCCTTATAGGCTACCCTCATTTCACGGTCATGGGCACAATCCAGGCCTATGCAACATATGACACGTTCAGGTTCCGTGTTCACCACGATAGCTCCAGTATCCGTAGCCACGACCATAATTGTCAAGGCTGTTGCAGCCTGTGATTGTGGGAGGGGCATAGGCTTTATAAGCCCCCTCCCACGGTCATCCGACGCTGGCGTCATCTCGTGCCCCACCCTCCCTCCCTTTTTTAAGGGCTTCCTCAGGGTATGCCCCCTTATAGGCTACCCTCGTTTCACGGTCATGGGCACAATCCAGGCCTATGCAACATATAACACGTTCAGGTTCCGTGTTCACCACGATAGCTCCAGTATCCGTAGCCACGACCATAATATATATATATATATATATATATATATATATATCGTCTGATTTGAGGCATGATGGGATTACGATCTGAGGCTGATGGGGGCTGGGGTGTCCGATCTAATGGGGAGCTGAACTGAGGCTGATTAAGAATGGGGGTCTGCTCTGAGGTGGGATGGCAAATACTTTTTTCCTTAGTTTCCTCCTCCAAATCCTGCATATTATAGTCTGAAAAATATTGTATACTATACTGCCTATGCTGTGATGTCCATTTATGTTGATCCCTGTTATCATACCAATACCTATATTAAAAGCATCCAGACTTTGTTCAAGTTCCTTTTTTTTATATAATGGAAAAGATGAAGACACAGTGGTAAAGCTGTAGGGATCAATGTTGTCGGAAATAAATGATCACTCCTGAAGTGGCGATGTTTCATTGAAAAAACAAACAAACATACCTCTACACCCAGAAGCTGCAATTCAAAGCACCAGTACAACCAACTGTTTGAGAAGGCAACGGCTGCCATCTCTTTGTAGCCTACCAAGCACAGTGCAGTACATTGTGTAGCAGCTTTGATTGGTAAAGCTCCCAGCCCCATTAACTTCTATGGTGTGGAATTGCACAAGATCACTGGCCGAGGAAAAGCTAAAAGAAGGCCACGGCGCTCACAGGTGTGCTGGGCCCTTTGCAAACAGCTGATCGACAGGGGTCCCGGGTGTCGTACCGTCCGCAATCAGATACTGATGACCTCTCCTGAGGATAAGTCATCATCATTTTCCATATTGGCAAACACCTTTTTAAGGTTCATTTTAAGGTTCACTTTCCATGATGAATTTAGCTTGATAGATGATTTTGCCGTCTAAAGATGCTGACTGGTCATCTGATGAACAAGCTGAAGAATCACTTATATAATGCAGTTTATATAGGCTTTACTATTGTTGAACAGTTGTCTAACATCCATTATGCATTTAAAAGTTTCTATCATATCCCCTCTATCTCGTCTTTCTTCCAAGCTATACATGTTAAAGGGACACTGACAGGCCCAATAACCATAATTAGCTGTACATATCCATGCACAGGTCTTCTAATGTGCATTAAAAACAAGTATCCCCCTGTCCACATTATGAATACAGTTAACTAACATTTTATAACCTGAACTAATCGCTGTTCTTTCTGCCCAAGGGGCGGGGTTTCAGCTTCTCTTGTGCCCAGCCAGCATCAGCCCAACCGGCGTTTTTGAAGCGCCGCCCAGCTCATCAATATTCACTTTGCTGGGAGGCTTCTGCAGTCCCCGACCTTCCGAGATCCGGTGCATGCCCAATAGAAAGCTATTGGCAAATGATGATTTTTGTGACCACACAAATGTACCTGATGACTGAATGTTTTGCAAGATTATCGGGTAATCAGCAGCACCTTTACACTGCCAGATAATCCCTAAAGAGTAGTGTCGGGCGAGCATGCTTGGCCAAACACCATTTTGACACACCACGTGTGTTCGAGCGCGATGCTCGAGTCTCCTCCCCGCACCTGTTGGCCGCTACGCAGCCAATAAACGTGCGGAGAAGGCAATCACTGTAATGCTGTAGCCATGTTGGTTACTGCCATTACAGTGATTGGCTGGCCGAAGCGCTTCATCAGGTTCTATATAGCACCCGATGACACGTGGTTCAGCTCAGTCTTAGTCAGGGAGAGCTGCAGCAGAAGGGACAGTTAGTGTAGAGAAGTGTAGAGACAGGAATTTTTTTTTTTTTTTTTTAGGCAGGGTTTAGTATTGAAAGGTGTTACAGACCCAAAAGTCATTTTAAGGACTATTGTGTTATCTGGCTGCAATATATATTATTAGCGCAAACTGCGTTAAATTGCGTGCAATTGTTTGGCTGCTGCTGACAGTGACACAACCTATGCTACATCTGTTGTGTTACATTTGAGCATCCAATTGTTTGGCCGCTGCTGACAGCGACATTACCTGCGCTACATCTCCTGTATAACGTTTGCGCATCCTAAATATCTGTGATATTCAATGTAATTTTTTTGCCAATGGTGACAGCGACATTACCTGTGCTACATCTCCTGTATAATGTTTTCGCATCCTAAATATCTGTAACATTCAGTGTAATTTTTTCTTAGCCGCTGGTGACAGCAACATTACCTGTGCTACATCTCCTGTAAAACGTTTGCGCATCCTTTATATCTGTGACATTCAGTGCAATTTATTTGCGCATACACTTGCAAAACCTGTGCTACTGTACATGTGACATACTTGCAAGCATAAATACCATTTATCGAATACAGCGGCTCACCCCTATCACGTATGGGTAGGTGCTCACCCTCTGGTCCTACCCTCAGGACCCCAAAGGATTCAAAAGGTAATAAGTAAAGTGAGGGGGCACACACACCAGAGAAACAATTTGGAAACAATTGATGGATGAATAATTGATTTTTATTACTCTAAAAACACTCCCTAAAAAGATATATATAAAACATACATAAAATTATAGCAACCTATAATTAATTGGCATGTAAGTCCACTGGTATGAGTAATAATGTCTACTGTTCAGCTGCAGTATTCTGGATAGTACTGTGGGTACAATAAAATAAAGTTCATCCAAATAGTGTCCCAATTCGTACGGTGCTGTAGCACAAACAAGTATGCAATATCCAGAAGATGACTCCAACAGGTGTATTCAATTTCAATGCAATAGAACAGTACTGCTGGCTATATATCAATGTCCAGTATTCAAAATAGCATGCGTGAATATTTGCACAGATCCTCAGATTACTCACAGTGTCCAGCCGCTTGCAGTATCCCGGTCTCACCCGGTCTCACCCCTCCTTGTTGCACGGCTGTAGCGCTGATTTTCCAGGTAGCCGAACACGGCCGTCTGTGGCGTCCCACGTGACCTGATGCTCTGGGGTTCCGGGCGGACGCTTCGATGACGTCACTGCTATGCGGCGGTAATTTCAAATCTGATAGCGGATCTCTTGTGCTGGCAACTTGATATTTAGTTTCTTTATCCTTTATTCTTTTGCTTTCCTTGAATCCACGCTCACTCCACAATGCCAGACGCGTTTCGGGGTCTTGCGCCCCTTCCTCAGTGGCCACCGAGTGAGTGGATTCTCACTCCTTATATATGGTGTATACCCTCCCACAATAGCGCTTTCCTCAGCTTGTTTCAATATGGGGGATAGGATTTAATTACTGCTGCTTTTCAATGTTGAATTCAGTTTTAAAACAACTTAAAAAGATACTTAATAAATACAAAATAAATATTTACTCCCCATTCATTAATTATAAAACATATTTGTTGACATGTATATAAAGAAATATAAAAAGATATATAAGAATACATTTATAAACATATATATATAAAATATTCCTATTAAAATGTAAAAAATATTCTTGGCATAGGACTGCAAGGTCAAAACTGCGTTTTTTAGAAAAACCGCATTGAAAACGCAACAATATGAATTGCGCTCTCCCTGCGGTTTCTGCATTCCTATGTTATATAAAGTCAGGCAATCTCCCCCAAAAGAACAAATTGGACTCGGATTCAGTCACTATAGTCTAAATCCTGTACATGGCTTGAACATTTACTGATTGTATTTCACATTCCTAGGGTAGTTGATAGTTATCAACTACCCTAGGAATGTGAAATACAATCAGTAAATGTTCAAGCCATGTACAGGATTTAGACTATAGTGACTGAATCCGAGTCCAATTTGTTCTTTTGGGGGAGATTGCCTGACTTTATATAACATAGGAATGCAGAAACCGCAGGGAGAGCGCAATTCATATTGTTGCGTTTTCAATGCGGTTTTTCTAAAAAACGCAGTTTTGACCTTGCAGTCCTATGCCAAGAATATTTTTTACATTTTAATAGGAATATTTTATATATATATGTTTATAAATGTATTCTTATATATCTTTTTATATTTCTTTATATACATGTCAACAAATATGTTTTATAATTAATGAATGGGGAGTAAATATTTATTTTGTATTTATTAAGTATCTTTTTAAGTTGTTTTAAAACTGAATTCAACATTGAAAAGCAGCAGTAATTAAATCCTATCCCCCATATTGAAACAAGCTGAGGAAAGCGCTATTGTGGGAGGGTATACACCATATATAAGGAGTGAGAATCCACTCACTCGGTGGCCACTGAGGAAGGGGCGCAAGACCCCGAAACGCGTCTGGCATTGTGGAGCGAGCGTGGATTCAAGGAAAGCAAAAGAATAAAGGATAAAGAAACTAAATATCAAGTTGCCAGCACAAGAGATCCGCTATCAGATTTGAAATTACCGCCGCATAGCAGTGACGTCATCGAAGCGTCCGCCCGGAACCCCAGAGCATCAGGTCACGTGGGACGCCACAGACGGCCGTGTTCGGCTACCTGGAAAATCAGCGCTACAGCCGTGCAACAAGGAGGGGTGAGACCGGGTGAGACCGGGATACTGCAAGCGGCTGGACACTGTGAGTAATCTGAGGATCTGTGCAAATATTCACGCATGCTATTTTGAATACTGGACATTGATATATAGCCAGCAGTACTGTTCTATTGCATTGAAATTGAATACACCTGTTGGAGTCATCTTCTGGATATTGCATACTTGTTTGTGCTACAGCACCGTACGAATTGGGACACTATTTGGATGAACTTTATTTTATTGTACCCACAGTACTATCCAGAATACTGCAGCTGAACAGTAGACATTATTACTCATACCAGTGGACTTACATGCCAATTAATTATAGGTTGCTATAATTTTATGTATGTTTTATATATATCTTTTTAGGGGAGTGTTTTTAGAGTAATAAAAATCAATTATTCATCCATCAATTGTTTCCAAATTGTTTCTCTGGTGTGTGTGCCCCCTCACTTTACTTATTACCTTATAAATACCATTTAATTTACTCAAGTAAGGGACGGGTAAGTGGCCGTGCTGCTGATGGTGCACGCAAAGGCCGTGGCCCTGGGCGCGGTGAAACTGTGCCTGCTGCCAGAGCACAAGAAACACACTCATTCACAATACCTAGCTTCATGTCCCAGTTTGCAGGGCGGTGCAGGACACAACTCTCGAAGTCACACCAGTCTGACCAGGTAGTCGGTTGGATTGCAGCATATAATGCTTCCAGTCTGTTAACCACCACCCTGTCTTCCACAAAGTCCAGTCTCAGTAGCCAAGAGTCTGGTCAACAGAATCCTAACCCTGATCCTCCTTCCTGCCACCATAGAGAGTCTTGGCAAACAAGTGATCCCACACTCGGATATTCCGAGGAGCTGTTTTCAGTGCCATTCCTTGATTTGGGCCTCTTGCCAAGCCTGCTTGAAGAGGGATATGAGATCTTGTGCGCTGATTCCCAAACTCTTGAGCATCCACAGCCAGAAGAAGATGACGGTAGGGAACGGCAATTAGTGTTTCACAAGTCAGGAGGATGACCAGAGTTAGGAAGTGGAAGAGGAGGTGGTGGATGATGAAATCACTGACCCAACCTGGGAAGGTGGCAAGCTGAGCTAGGACAGCAGTACAGAGGGGGAGGGATCCGCAGCACCGCAACAGGCTGGAAGAGGCAGTGGAGTGGCAAAAGGGAGAAGGCGGGCCGCACCAAACATGCCTGCAACTGTTCCAAGGAGCACCCCCTTGCAGCAATCTCCCTTGCCAATGGGTAAGTGTTCTGCAGTCTAGCGCTTTTTTGAGGAAAGTGCAGACAATAAAAGAATTGTAATTTGCAACCTGTGCCATACCAAAATGAGCAGGGGCGTGAACACTAGCAACCTCACCACCACCAGCATGATCCGCCACATGGAATCAAAGCGCCTTAATATGTGGGCTGAACGTCTGGGTCCACAATCAGGTTACATGTTGGCAAATCCCCTGTCCAAGACGCAGGCCCGGATGCCTCCCGCCCTGCACCTGGACCTTCGCAAGCACCATCAGCTAGCACATCCACTTCTGTGTCCCAGCCTAGAGTACAGATGTCCATACCCCAGGCCTTTGAACAAAAGTGCAATTACCCAGCCACCCACCCACAGGCCATAGCACTAAATGCACACCTTTCCAAATTGCTGGCCCTGGAAATGTTGTCATTAACGCTTGTGGACACTGAGGCTTTCCGCAGCTTGATGGCGGCAGCTGTCCCTTGTTACTCAGTCCCCAGCTGCCACTATTTTTCCCAGTCTGCCGTCCCCACCTTACACCAGCATGTGTCCCGTAACATCACCAGTGCCCTGACCAATGCAGTTATTGGGAAGTTCAAGTTAATGACTGACACATGTACAAGTACTTTTGGCCAAGGACGCTACATTTCCCTGACGGCATGGGAAGGGTGAACGTTGTGGAGGCCGGTAACGAGTTGTACCCTGGGATGGTACAGATGCTACCGATGCCAAGGATTGCGGGCCCTACTTCCATCAGGATTTCCACCACCACCTACATTAGTGGCTGCAACCCCCCTTCTCCTCCTCCACTTCCACCTCTGAATTCTCATCTTGCAGCACCAGTCAGCCATCAGTAAGTAGCTGGAAGCAGTGTAGCACTGCAGGGGAGAAGCAGCAACAGGCAGTGCTGAACCTAATTTGCTTAGGTCACAAGCAGCACACTGCCGCAGAGCTGTGGCAGGATATAAGTGACTAGACTGAGCTGTGGCTCTCGCCACACAACCTACAACCAGGCATGGTTGTGTCTGATAATGGCCGTAACTTGGTGGTAGCTTTAGAGCTCGGCAAGCTCACACACATACCATGCCTAGCCCACATGTTCAACATAGTGGTTCAGTGCTTTCTCAAAACCTAAACGAATTTGCCTGAGCTACTGCCCATTTCCGAAAGTCATCTACAGCTGTCGCGGCCTTACAACGCTGCAGCAGCGCTTACAATTGTCAGCTCACCAACTGTTGTGTGACGTAAGCATGTGCTGGTAATCCACGTTCCACATGTTGGCCATGGCCATGGAATACCAGCTGCAACATGGCCTTTCCAGTCAGCTTCCGCTCTTCACAAGCGACAAGTGGGCATGGATGTCTGACCTGTGTGAGATTTTGTGCAACTTTGAAGAATCAACACAGATGGTGATCGGCGATGCCGATATAATCAGCGTAACCATCCCACTTCTGTGTCTACTAAAACGCTCGCTGCTCACAATGAGGGTGGACACTTTGCATGTGGAAGAGGTGGAAATGGGGGAAGACAGTACACAGGGTGATAGCCAGACCACCCTCAGTTCGTCTTCTCAGCGCGAATTGGATGATGATGAGGAGAAGAAGGAGTAGGAGCAGGAGACGGTTGCCTCTGCTACAGAGGGTAGTACCCATTGCAGGTTTATTCCATCTGTTCAGCGTGCATGGGCCAAATAGAAGAAAGAGGATGAGGAGATTGAGAGTCAACCTTCTGATGAGGACAGCAAAGTCTTGTCTGTTGGGATTCTGGCACACATGGCTGCCTTTCCCGTGACCCTCGCGTTATATGCATTTTGGACAACACTGATTACTGGTTGTTCACCCTTCTCGAACCCTGCTACAAAGAGAACTTCTCAACTCTCATTCCTGTGGTGGAGAGGACGAGAAAAATGGTGCAATACCAGAAGGTTCTTGTGGAAAAAGTGCTCCAAAAATTTACAGCTGACAACTCTGGCGCAGAGTACGTAGTTCCTTGGGCAACTGATATGCGGTGTAGTGTCACAAGGAGGGAAACGTTTTAGAAAATGGTGAAGGAGTACGTAGCAGACCGTGTCAGTGTCCTCAGTGATCCCTTTGTGCCTTCAAGCTGGACACGTGGCACGAACTGGCGCTCTACGCCTTGGAGGTGCTGGTCTGCCCTGCCGCCAGTGTTTTGTCAGAGCGGGTATTGAGTGCTGCTGTCAACTACTCTTATGAAAAAAAAAACAAGGCCTGGATTGCCCCTGACCTCTCTACTCCACCAGAGGAAAGCGGCTGAACATAAAGGCACTTTAAATGTGGCTTTTATGGTGTATTGAATATACTGTATTCCCATGCACCCCTTCCACCACAAAAAAGGGCATATGGTTCAATCTTCTCCTCCATCATATCAACATGCTTATTAGACTGCCCTCGCTCCTAATGTTTTAGAGGGTCAGCTCAGCAGCAGACCCTCACCCCTAATGTTTTAGCGGGTCACCAGCAGGCCCTCGCCCATAATGTTTTAGATTGTCAGATCAGCAGTAGGTCCTCTCCCCTAATGTTTTAGATGGTCAGATCAGCAACAGGCACTCGCCCCTAATGTTTTAGAGGGTCAGATCAGCAGAAGACCCTCATACCTAATGTTTTAGATAGTCAGATCAGCAGCAGGCACTCACCGCTAATATTTTAGAGGGTCAGCTTAGCAGCAGACCTTCACACCTAATGTTTTAGATGGTCAGATCAGCAGTAGGCCCTCACCCCTAATGTTTTAGAGGGTCAGCTCAGCAGCAGACCTTCACCCCTAATGTTTTAGATGGTCAGATCAGCAGCAGGCCCTCGCTCCTAATGTTTTAGAGGATCACCAGCAGGTCCTTGCTCCTAATGTTTTTGAGGGTCACCAGCAGGCCATCAATAATAATTTTTCAAGGGTTTGTATTATGCCCTCCTTTATATGTAATAAAGGGCTATTTCAGTGCCGGTTCCTTGTAATTTTTGGCAGCCCTTTCACATAGGCTTTATGAGTCCCACTACCTGAACATTTGTACCACAATGTGAATGAGGCCCTCCTTTATGTGATATACAGGATGTATCGAAGTGCCTATTCCATGTAATTTTTGGCAGCACTTGCACTTTATATACAAGTAAATATACAGGAAAGAATGTTTCCTAACAATTTGTCCTCTAAAATCGATGTTATCTTTGGGTTTGTGCGTATTATTGTCAGTCTGAAGAAGTGGCTTACTACTTGGACAACATTGTTCCCAGCAGCGACCTGGGAGTCCAAGATGCATCCAGAAATCCTCCTCATGCTGTCCCTGAACTATTTCAGTGGTGTTTTTATCAATTTCTGACTTTTTCCTGTGAACCAGACACCCTCCCGTCTTCAGAGCAGGGGGTGCCTGGTTTAATGCTCTGGTTCTCCCATTGACTTCCATTGTGCTCAGGTGCTCTGTAGAGCACCAGAGCATCCCAAAGTGTTCTACTCGAGCACCAGAGCACCCGAGCACTTTGGTGCTCGATCAACACTACTAAAGAGCGGTTTCATGACCGCTCGTTAGCGATTATCTATTGAATTCTCAGAAGGTGTAAAGGACCCTTAAATATAAAACTTCTCATTTCAACACTTATTAATCAAATTAAAAAAAGAGAACTTTATTATTGAATTAAAAAAAGGTTTGCTTGAGGTATTAGCAGGTATTTTACGCCAAATTCTTATTACCATATTTGTATCTTTCTAAAAAAAAAAAAATGAAAAAGAATTAGCACACTATCAATCCGAAAAGTGATTGAGAGTAAATTTGGACAATATAAAATACCTCAGGCCGCAAGCCACATCAAGGGTCCTAATTCTCTTGTGAGTCCCTACACTAACTAACTAATAACCAAAACAAGGGAAGTAACTAAACTTGAACAAAGATAAAAAATCAGTGACTGCCATGAATAGCATCCATTTGCCATGACAATGCCCCCTCAGGGCTGATGAAGTAGTCTGCATAGAGTTCCCGAACTGTAAGTCCTGCTTTTCCTAGTTGTCTATGCAGGGTCTGGTCCAAAACAACAGATGAAAATGTCAAATCTTAGTCCAGTTCAGCATCTGAGGAAGAATTCTGGTGAAGTTGTGCAGGAGAACATATGACTGAATCACCAGGGGGTCATTGTCCAGATCCGTGTGTAAGAATGACTTGAGGAACCTCCACTTGTTGGAAAGTATCCCAAAAGCGCACTCCACATACCAAAAGCTTCTGGTCAACTGATAGTTGAAGATACGAATCCTGTCGTCAAATTCACATTTTGGAGCTGGTGGTCGAGCAGATCTGGGTAGTCTTCTTGGCTCTTGACATTAAGCCTGTCACCATTCTTGAGGCACTGAAGATATAGGCATCATATGTGCTCCCATAGGCCCCAATATCTACATCTATCTATCTCTTGTTGGTGTCAGCCAAGGCCAGCAGAACCACAGAAAAAAACTGCTTAGAATTGAAGTACCAGGATCATGAGTGAGGTGGCTTTTTAACACAGATGTATTTGCCATCCGATGCAATTTGGGAACTGCGCCAAATTCTGGAAGCACTCAGCAATTGGTAGCCTCTCCTCACGTGCAACCCCTATTCCTGTGGCTAGAATAGATAGAATAGATCTCTCTCTCAGAACAGGCCCAGACAAATCACACATCTTTGGGGAGATTTATCAAGCCCAGCACTTTCTGTGCCAGTATTAATATCCTCCGTGCCTCCGGAGGATGCACCAAATTTTTGATAAAGTTATTTCTAGCCTCATTGGCGCAAGAAGACTGGTGTGAATGAAGATAAATTTGTCAGGGCAGCTGGCAACATCCCCTTTCGCCCTGGCCTTGGTATCTGAGGGGTTAAATATTCAGACATTACATATAGGTGTATGGTCTGTAAAAAAGCAGATATCTGGCAGCTACAGTGCTTGCTCAGCTTCTGAGCTGGTGCTATGTTTAAACCCCGAACTACCACTGTTTATATACGGAGGAGGTCCTAAAGGGCTTTAAACACATTAGATTGGGTTCCCCCTTCTTTTTAGCTCTCTGCAGGGCTTTTCATTCTGAAAAAGCAGGGTGAAGACACAACTGAACTACAGTGACCAACAGCAAGTAGAAATATACCCAGCAGGAGGCTGAAAGTGTACTGGAGTCAGAAAGTAGGTAGTCAGAGCTGCAGACTGAGCAATATGTGGACTGTGATAGCAGTGCACACAAAGTGTGGCTGGCACAGCACTATAAAGTGCCTTTTGCGCTGTGGCATTAGAAGAATTCTGATATCGCTGACTTTTAGTCTAACCAGACTGTCTGTTACTCTGTAATTCCTCTAGCGCCATTCTATGGTAACAGGAGGTTTAAAGAGAACACCAAATGCTTGAAATAACTTATTTATTAACTTCAACTTTTCTTCATACAACACTGCCGCCTCCGCAGCAGATAGTCCATGTACAAAACATGTGTTGCATAAAGATTCATAAAATGGCGGTATGAATAAGATCGTGGTTCAACTGTTCAATCTTCTCATTTAACATAAAATGGTGGATATATTTCTCTTTGCAATATCTGTACTCTCACTGTAAGTTATTTAAGCACTTTATGATCTCTCTCAGAGGTATATCTGAGGTCTAACTAATAGTTCACCTGCAGAATGTGGTCGCAATTTGCAGTATGCAGTTAGCAGTAACTATTTTCAGATTGGCTCAGTATGATCTGGTATGGTTGTATACAAGTTGGATTGAAATATGGAATTTGGATTTGTATGTGAACTTTGTAGTTTGTAATTGGTGGAACTCTAATTAAACACATATATAACTAGTTCACTATACAGTTCTAATCACTATATTAACAGTAGGAACATTATATATCTGTTTTAAATACCTATTTTGGTCTCTTGCTTCCATATAACACAGCTCTTAGTGGAGTGTGTGTCTGTTCAGCTCCTCTCTCTGGTGAATAATGATTCCAGCAGCTCCTGCTAGAGGGATTTCCCACACAAGCTGTGTGTGAGGTTGGCTGTAATTGGTCAAAACTCTTGCTGTGTGTGAGGCTGGCTGTGATTGGGCAAGACTCCTGCGCAGCAACAACAGTTTCACTCTATGCTTTCTCTTGTTTCTGCTGTGTCATTGAGCTTACCTTACATTATATAATAAATCTTAAAGGCATATTATCTTTTCTGCTTCTGTGGAAACAAAATATAACTATTATATGACATCCAAACATGAAGTCACTGTAAATAACTCTGCTTTTGTCTTTAACACACAAACATAGGAACTGTATTAATGTTATTGGCAGATTAAGCTGTATAAACATATAAGCTATATTAGCAACCTTAAGCAGGTCTTAGCTGGCCAGATACACTCCCACCAAAATTACCTATAATTCTATAATTCTATGTTCTTAGTGGTAGGACTTAAACATGAATTTGAGGAATTTTCCATCAAGCTCTCAATTTCCAAGTGTCTTTTATCACTCTCAAAAAGAACACCTAACTTTTGTATGGGACATTCCAACATGAGTGGAGTAGTGAGATGTTTTCCTTTTTTGTCAAGTTTTGAGTCTCCTATTTGTAATAACACTCTTCTTACTAGTTTGTCTTCATCCTTTTGAACTTCTAGAACTTGGCTAATTTCCATTGGCTTCTAGGTAAATCTTCCTTCACTAACACTATGTCACCAACTTGGACATTTCTTTTGGGTGTTTGCCATTTACTTCTTAGCATAAGATTGGCTAAGTACTCTTCTCCATCTATTCTAAAACTGTTCTGATAGATATTGAACTCTTCGCCATCTCCTTTTGGCATATAAATCCTCTTTGGTAAACTTGCCAGGTGGTGGCTGTATGTAATAAGACTTAAGGTGAAGTAGATGGTTGGGAGTTAAAGGGTCCAAACTTGCTGGATTGTTGATGTTATCCACTGTAAATGGACGACTGTTAACAATAGACATTACTTCACAGAATAGGGTTCTAAGTGAAGCATCATCTATTCTTCCTGCATTCTTTTTTAACACTGAACTTAACACATTTCTTACAGTTCTGATTTGTATTTCCCAAACTCCTCCTGTATGGCTTGCATGTGGAGCATTCATGTGAAAATCACACTGTGTAGCGGGGTGCCGAAGGCGCACTCGGTCTCCCATCAGCCACAGACCTGCTGCTTAGCTTCGGGAGCAAGGATCTGTGTTTGAAATCGTTCCCAGGACGGCTTTGCTAGCTGGGAGGCTCCCTGCTCCTTGGTCTGCCTTGAGCGCCGAGCTGATCACTCGGTGCTCGACTGGTTGGTCTGTCAGTCATGTGACACTGGCCATGTCACATGGCCCTAACTCCCCACTATAAATACAGGCAGCCTGCTAGCCACAGGTTGCCTGTTAATTTAGGTTCCTGGCAGTTGTTAGATACCTGTGTACTTACCTGATCCTGTTCCCTGATGATCCTTTGCCTGCTCCTCCTGTACTGCGCATCCTTCTTGGTATATTGACCTCGGCTTCCACCTGACTATTCTTTGCGGACTCCTTTGGTACTTCTCGACTCTCCTGGTATGTATGACCCCGGCTTCTCCTGACCTTTCTTTGCTTATCCCTCTGTACTGCGTTGTCCTCTTGGTTTTGACCCGGTCCGTTCACTATCCGTTATTTGTCGTGTCTGTCCTTCCCACACGTATCCTAAGTTAGGGACTGCCGTCCAGTTGTCCCCTGTCATCAGGACTCGTGAGGCAAGTAGGCAGGGCCAGGGGTGAGGGTGGAGTGCAGTGGTCACTATCCTCCCCCCTGTGTGTGTGTGTACGTGACCGTTACACACCGTTTCTCTAACAAATACTCAGTTACTTTTTCTTTATCGATCTCTTTTAGAGCTTTCTTCAATTCATTCTTCCCTCTGACAAAATTAGATCCTTGGTCAGATCTAAGCTCTCTGACAATACCTCTAATGGCTATGAAACATCTCAAGGCATTGATAAATGCGTCAGTTGACATATCCTCTAACATTTCCAGGTGAATTGCTCTGGAGCTCAGACCTATATATATAAGTCCATATTACTTGTACACCTTGGGGTTCTATTTGGTGATGAATGGGCCAAAACAATCCATTCCGCTATAAAGAAATGGTGGTGATGGGTTTACACGATCTTCCGGTAAATCTGCCATTCTTTGCTCTTTGATAGGTCTACGTTCCTTTCTGTAGACTACACATTTACTTATATACTTTGCTATAACTTTTCTTCCTTTCACTATCCAGTAACCACCTTCTCTCAAACAGATTTGAGAGAAGCTTCTTCCTTGATGCAAGGATATGTTGTGGTAGTGATCAATAATCAATCTTGTGAAGGTAGAGTTTTTGGGTAGAATTGCTGGATGCTTCACTCTGCTAGATAACTATGCATTTTCCAGTCTCCCTCCAACCTTCAGTATACCATCCTGCAGAACAAGATTAAGCTTGTACAATGGGTGGCTGTTTGGAAGCCTTTTAGGTTCTTGAGTAAGTCTCTTTAACTCTTCACTGTAGAATCTCTGTTGAATAAGTCTTATGACTGTTTCTTCAGCTTTCATTCTTTCTTCTACATTCAACAATTCCTTCTTACTGATTCCCTTTGCCAAATGTTGAATTAGAGCTACTACATTTATGACTGCATTCCATTTTGAATATCTGGCTAGTATGTCATCTTGACACTTGGCAGCAGTGCTCAATGTTTGTACAACTTTTACTTCTGGATCACCCATAGACAATTCTGTGTAACCTTTACTGGGCGTGATTTCCTTTTCCCAAAGGAACTCTGGGCCTGTGATCCAATTTTTCAATTCTGTTACATTCAGGCCTCTTGAAGCATAATCTGCTGTGTTATGCTTTGTGTCAATGTGATGCCAATGTTCTGGATTTGTTATTTCTCGAATTTTCTCAACCCTGTTGGCGACAAAGCTATGGACTCCTCGAGCTTTATTGTTTATGTATCCTAGGACAACTTGTGAGTCTGTCCAAAAATATTCTTCATCTATTTTTAACTCCAATTTTTCTCTCAGAAACTTGCTTACTGATGCTGAAACAACAGCTGCTGTCAGTTCAAGTCTTGGTATTGTCTAAATACTGGTAGGTGCAACTCTGGCCTTTTCCATAACCAGGGAACAGTGTATATTTTCTTCTCCTATCACTCTGATGTAGAAGCACTGACCATAACCATTACTACTGACATCGGAAAAGTGATGAAGTTCTATTTTCTTGTACTTTCCGATATCATGAGGTACAAAACATCTGGGTATCTGAACCTTTCTCAAGTTTTGAGGGTCTCTTATCCAACTCTCCCACCTTGGCCTCAAATCTTCAGGTATGGGCTCATCCCATTCCAACTTCTGTATGCATAATTCTTGTAGTATTTATTTTGCTCTGAGAGTTACTGGGGCCAAGAATCCCAATGGATCATATATAGAAGCCACTGTGGAAAGAATGGTACGTCTATTTGCAACTTTCTCTTCAATAGATACTTCAAAGAAGAACTTGTCATTCTCTACATTCCATCCCATTCCAAGTACGTTCTGTACTGGAAGATGATCATAATTGAGATCTACATTCTTCATTGTTAATGCACGTTCAGAGTCACTGATGGATTCCAGTACCTCTCTGTTGTTTGAGATAAATTTATGAAGGCGAAGGTTTCCTATACCTGCCCCTATCTTGGACCTGATCCCTAAGTCTAAAACATTATTGCCAGTGAAAAAAGTACTTCAAATGACCTCCCGACGTGGCACATTTCTGTCCGTGACTCTTCAGGGGAGTAAATACAGAAGATGGAAAAAGATGGATAAATAACCGCAGGTATGTAGCCTGTGCCTAGATAAACACTGGAAAAAGCAAAAAAGCTTATGTCCGCTATCCCAAGATGGTGGGATGCGGTATTGCAGAGATGGGGTGGTCCTATGCTGGATGGTCAGGGGGATACAGTGATCCAGTATCTAGTGGATCCCCTATGGTTGGGGGAAACAACGATATCAACCAGCCGCAGTTGTGTACCTGATTAGTGGGCTTTAAATCGTCGAGCCTTTCCTTTGTCACGCCCCCTCTTCACATATGTCATCGGGATGCGACGCCAGGCAGGAGCGGCGCGAGTCTCCCAGGCACGAGGACCGCAGATCAGGCGCGCGTCACCAAGGCACAAGCAGCGCGCCCGAGATCCAGCGCGGACGCAGCGCATGATGTCAATAGCCAGCGACGAGGTCACGTGGGAGGGGCGGTACTAGAGGCAGTGGGGAGAGACAGAACTAAAGATTGCCCAGCCATACGGACAGGCCAGCAATCACGTGGGATACAAAATGTATGCATCTCCATGGTAACAATTAGAATATGTTGCCGTCACAGGCTAATGACATTTGATGCAGGGGAGGAGGCAACAGGCCATAAGTGATGCATACATGGTCGAAGAAATGCGCAATCCTAATGCTGCGTGGACAGTATTCAATAGAGTGATGAGCAATTTATGGTATGCATACATAATGGAAGCAATGTGCAATCCTAACACTCCATGGACAGTATTCAATAAAACGATGCGCAGTTTAGATATGAATACGCAGTTTAAGATAGAGACAGTGCGCCACTGGGGGTGCATGCACAGTTTTAGATAGAGGTATTACGCAATTCTGATGGTAAACCCACAGAGTTAGATAGAGTGAATACAAAGTTCTGCGGACATGTGCGCATTTTTTTTTAGATAAAACAAGTATAGTTTAATCTTTAATTCATGCCACATGGCGCTGACGTTTTTAAATTAAAGATCCAGCGTGCTTCATGCTGGAGGAGATTCCTGTCCCAGTTACCCCCTCTCGGAGGAGCTTTTACAAGGTCAATGCCCATGAATTTTAGCTGAGCTCTTCCATTGTGGTCAGTGTGCACATGTTTGGCTACCAGGGTGTCTCTCTTGTGAGTGACATCCCCCAAGTGCTCACCGATCCGCCTCCGGAATTCACGTATGGTCTTGCCAACATATTCTAGACCACATTCGCAGAGGATGCGATATATCACTCCCCTGGATCTACAATTAATGAAATGTGGAATGGGGTACGTCCTACCCGTAACTGAGCTAGTGAAATATTTTGTGGTCATAATGTGCTTACAAGCTATGCAATTGCCACATTTATGGCTGCCTACTAAGTTTGACCACAGCCATGTTGAGTGTGTCTTAATGGACGAAAAATGGCTGTGGACCAACTTGTCACGTAGGTTAGGGCCACGTCTGTACGTGATCTGTGGATAGTCTCCCAGTACATCCTGAAGGTCGGGGTCCATTTTAAGGATCCCCCAGTGGTGTTGTAGAATCTTTTTGACTTGGTTAGATCCTCTGTCAAAAGTAGTAATTACTCACAAAAATTTTGTAACAGGATTACTGGGCTGCTTAGGGGTAAGTAAGGTAGATCTTTTTCGAGTCAAGGCTGTCTTGTAAGCGGATCTGAGGGTATAGTCGGGTTAGCCCCTCTGTAAGAATTTTGCCCTCAGGTCAGTTGCTTGCGCCACAAAATCTTTTTTGTTTGAGCAGTTTCTAAGTAGTCGAAGATACTGACCTCTGGGTATCCCTCTCCTGAGTGGGAGGGGAAGACTACTCTCCCATCTCAGAAGAGAGTTTGTGGCATTAGGTTTTCTATGGATAGAGATATCCAGTTCCCCTGGTGTGAGCAGTCTTACCAGACCCTTGTAGACAATGGGATCAGTCCGGGGGAGGGGGGGGGGTATTCAGGTATTTTGTATCTCCGTTCTCTCACCATAGCAGCCTCAGGAAGTCTCTACCTTCATTCTTCACATGAAACTGGTGGAACATCTTTTCAACGTCACACATGACTGCTACGGGATACTTTCTGAAGAGTACTCCAGGCAGAGTATTTGCAAGGTCTGGTCCTTTTAGTAGATGATCAATCAATGCAACACCATCGTACTTTGCCATCAAATAGTACTCTAATCTTATCTGGTTTCTTTGAGTGGTAAACACCTTGATGTGGGATGCACCACACTTCTCCTTCTTTAGGTTGGTTATTAACTTTCTCTGCATGTCCTTCTTCGAGGATACCTTCCATGAATTTCAAATATTCATTCTTGAGTTTGGGATCTTTTCCCATCCGTTTCTTCAAACATTTCAATCTTGCTAGGGAAAGATTTCTGTTATTTGGCAGACAAGGCCATTCTCTAAAAGGTAAGAGAATTTCAAGATTACCTTATTGATTCTACTTTGATCTAGCGTGTGTATGAATACTTGGGATATACTCTTTTCTTTAAGGATTTAAGGATCTTGATTAATTTTGCTGGACTTACAGTTGGTAACTCTTGGACAGATATTTAATGAAACAATCCTGTCACCTGTCTTGAGTTTGTGATCTGCTGATCTGCTCCAGCCGTTTTGGGTGGAGGGCGAGCTAAGGTGACACTAATACTATTATAGATCTGACTGTGATCAGTTCTGATCACTTAAAGATACTTTAAAAGTACCAATCCTGATTAGCGATACGCTAATCAGCGAATCAGTGACTGCGGTGCAGTGGGCTGGGCGCTAATCGACGCTAACTGCCTAACAAAGCGGCCTAAACTATCCTAAACCTAACCGTCAATACTAGTCACTAGGTGATTGACAGGGGCGATCAAGGGGTGATCAAGGGGTTAATTGGGGTGATGGGGGGTGATCTGGGGCTAAGTGTACTGTTGGTGTGTACTCACAGTGACGATCATTGGCTGGCAGGCTGATGACGAACTTGTCCTCTAACTTTTGACGGCCCGTGATGCGCATACGCGGGCCGACTGTGAGCGTAATCTTGCGTCTCGCGAGATGACGCGCCGGCGCCTGAGTCAGGCGCCTCCGGAATGCGATCCCGCGTTAGGCGGTCCGGAGGCGGTTAAGTTATTTAAGCACTTTTAGATCTTTCTGAGAGGTTTATCTGAGGTCTAACTAATAGTTCACTTGCTGAATTTGGTTGCAGTTTGCAGTATGCAGTTAGTAGTAACTATTTGTAGACTGGTATGGTTGTATGCAATTTGGATTGCAATATATAATTTGTATGTGAACTTTGTAGTTTGCAATTGGTAGAACTGTATGTAAACACATATATAACTAGTTTAGTATACAGTTCTAATCACGATATTAACAATAGGAATATTATATAACTGTTTTAAATACCTATTTTGGCCTCCTTCTTCCATAAAACACAGCTCTTAGTGGAGTGTGTGTCGGTTCAGCTCCTCTCTCTGGTGAATAATGATTCCAGCAGCTCCTGCTAGGGGAATTTCCAACACAAGCTGTGTATGAGGTTGGCTGTAATTGGTCAAAACTCTTGCTGTGTGTGCGGCTGGCTGTGATTGGTCAAGACTCCTGCCCAGCAACAACAGTTTCACTCTATGCTTTCTGTTGTTTCTGCTGTGTCATTGAGCTTACCTTACATTATTTAATGAATCTTAAAGGCATATTATCTTTTCTGCGGACACAAAATATAACTATTATATGACATCTAAACAAGAAGTCACTGTAAATAATTCTGCTTTTGTCTTTAACACACAAACATAGGAACTGTATTTGAGGTTATTGGCAGGTTTAGCTGTAGAAACATATAAGCTATATTAGCAACCTAGGACAGGTCTTAGCTGGCCAGCTACACATGGGACATTCAACCAGGGCCAGACTGGTACTTAAATGCATCCCTGGCACTCAAACACCACTAGCCCACATACAGTATGATCCCTCTATTCCCCCTCCCAAATCATAAAATACAAATCTCTCTGTCCTTAATTACATTGTTAGGAACACTAACTTTTTCAGTATAGCTGTACACTACCACTGTGCAATCAATAATATAACATAATACCACACTGTAATATAATTAATACAATGCACTATACCTCAGATATAGATAACACCATATGCGCTAAGTCCCCTGGAATATCCCTCTAAAAATGTATACATGGTGCCCCCCGCTTGAAATAATTTAGGTATACTGTCCCAAACAACAATAAGAATGCCTTCCTGTCATGAGGGTGTCATGACCTATTGCTGATCCTGTTGAAGTCTAGGGATGTCAGGGCAGCCAGGTGCCAGTGCTAGGTGAGCTAGCGGTCACCCCTCCTCCCTCTCCCTAATGGTAGCGTACTGCCCTTCCCTCCCCTCTGCGCTGCAAGTCTGTTACCTGCCTAATCAGACGTGTGTCTTCCCTTCAAGAACATAATAGTGCCCCCAACCTAAAACACACATACATGGGTATGTATACACTATACTGTGAATATATATATGTAGTTAAGGCTGCATGCAGCCTGTATTTGTGGGCGGGGCCAGGTCACTCCTCTTAAACCCCTGCTCCTGGGTTCTCCTCGCCACGCTCGTCGTTCCGAACCCTCCCCGGCAGCTTACGTCACTTCCAGTAAGCACGCTGCCCAGGTAAGTTGTGGCGCACGCCACCCTATGCGCCCCTCGGTTCTCCCCTCGTCCTCTCCCACGTCCAATCCACTCTACCCTCTCCTGGTCCCCCGATCATCCTCGCTCCCTCCACTGCCAGTCAGTCCGCTGCTGCCCCACTGCGCGTCCGTCCTCTCGCGAGAGGACGTGCACATGTTCGCCGCCCTCATCCCGGAACTCTGAGGCTGACATCGCGCATCTCACGCCCACCTCCACTGGCTGCATCTGGAAGACACGAGCATCCCCTTGGGCACCTTAGTGAGATGAATGACAGGTTAGATAAAACGTTTTTTAGACAAAATGAGCCTACAGATTTAGGTTATAAGACCACATTAGGAATCACAGGAGCTCCATGAACATAACCATATTTTTGAATGGGGGGTAAAAAACTGGTGACAGAATCCCTTTAATTTCAGGTCCTAAGTAAGGTCTCTTTAAAGTCTTCGGAGCCATGTCACAGGTGTCGGACGTGGACGACGCATTGTCCCTCCCGGGTACCTTGGTCTCTGGCCAAGGCAGCCCAGAATCCCTCAGGAGATGGACCGTACCAAGGCTCGTCGCAGAATTGAACAGAAGGGGCATCAGGCATCCAGCGTCAGCAAGAAAAGCTGAACTATACAGGCTGTTGATGTCGGAACCCGGTCCTTCATAAGGGGAAGATTCGTCCCCATCCATTCAGCAATCTCTGGTGCAGTTGCAAGCCACCATGGATTCCCTCGCCTCTTCCGTGGCTGACATCAGGGCCAGGGTGGTGGACTTGGAATCCAGAACACTGTCGACATCCCAGGCGGTGGTCCCACTCACCGACCCCTTTTTGTATCAGCTACCGGCACCAGGTACAGCTCCAGCAGCTCCAGTGGTAGCACCAGCACACTTCGTGCCGGACAATATCAGGAAAGACATCTTGGCAGGAAAGGATGTGAACCTCGCTTCCATTCTTATAGCATCCCATGATGCCGCCGACAACAAGACCTTTGATTGCGGGGAAATCTCAGTTGTCCTTAGGGCCAAGGATGCCCGTCTCAACTGCAAGCTCTCCGTCCCAGAGTTCGTTTTGGCCTTTAGCCTATATAGAGACGTAATCTGCTCCGCCTACCCATCTCAAAGGGAGGAGCTGGATACGTATCTATACAGAGTCACTGATCTTGGGCACAAGTACGGCTTTCTACGATTACCACCGCTCCTTCTCAGCCAAGGCCGCCGCTGCGCTGACTCAATTTCAGTTTTCCGTTAACTGGGCCACTCTGGATATGGAGTTATTCTGCCGACATTTCGCCGGTCTCCGGGCTCCCTCCTGTTCGACTTGCCAGTCGATCTTCCATTCAACAGAGTGGTGTCCTCAAGCAGCCATGGCTCTACCAGATAGGGTCACCCCCGGCCCCTCTGGGGTCTCCCGCAGCCCCTCCTCCACAGACAAATTAGGTAGACCCATTGTCTATCTTAGCAACAGCCAAGTCTGTAATAATTTTAACTTTGGCACTTGTCTCTTCAGTGGCTGCAGGGCCCTGCACATCTGCACCATTTGCTTCAGGGCTCAGCCCAGGTCCACGTGTCCAAATAGGTTTTCCAAACAGCCATGACTAGCCGATTGCAACATTGATCTTCTGGCCTTTTTGTTGCGGGAACATCCGGTTCCGGGATTTGTGGACTCCTTGATTTCCGGCCTCTGCTTTGGCTTTGACACTGGGATGGTGGCGCTCCCTCAATCTAACTGGGTGTGCGACAATCTTCAGTCGGCCAGGTCGGATCCCGCCGCTGTTCACGAGCTTCTGAACTCGGAGGTTGGGAAAGGGTTCCTTCTGGGCCCATTCAACCTGATTCCATTCTCTCGTTGGCGGATCAGCCCCATAGGAGTTGTATCAAAAAAAGATTCCAATAAAAAACGCTTGATCTACAACCTCTCAACCCCTCATGATTCCGTCATCCCCAGCATCAATTCATTAATTCCATCTGAAGAGTTTGCCATGAGGTATGCGTCCATTGATGAGGCCATTGCTCTCATCCTCAGGGCTGGGAAAGGCGCCTGGTTGTCCAAAACCAACATCGCAGACGCATTCAAGCTACTTCCAATCGCTCTACATTTATGGCAATTCTATGGCATACAATGGGAGAGCAGGTTTTATTTTGCTAATCAATTGACCTTCGGCTCTAAAAGCAGCCCTTGGTTGTTCGACCAACTGGCTCAGGCTTTGCACTGGATTCTGATCCAACACGGCAGCACTCCAGCGGTCATCCACTACCGCGACGACTTTCTCCTCATAAAACAACCACAATGCCACCCGTCAGGGCTTCACTCCCTCCTGGAGCTCTTTTCCTCCCTATGCATTCCCATATTGAGTTACAGTCCATTCTGGGTAGATAAAATTTCGCCTTAAGGGTGATGCCCCAGGGTAGGGCCTTAATTTCACGTCTGCTCTCGCTCCTCCCTGCAGCCCCAGAACCCAACAGCATTGTCCACTTAGACAGGGCAGCCATGGCAGACTTACGCATGTGGGACAACTTCCTTTCAGCATGGAACGGGGTTAGCCTGTTCGTCCCATCCTGGACCCAATCTTCAGCTAGGGTGTTTTCCGATGCCGCGGCTTCCCGGGGGTTCGCAGCTATCTTCGGGTCCCACTGGTTAGCTGGACCATGGCCGCCACAGATCAGTACTGACCCTTAGGCCCTCAGTTCTTTTCCATTTCTGGAATTTTATCCCATCGTGGCAGCTGCCACGATCTGGGGTCACCTTTGGGCCAATTCCAGCGTCATGTTTATTTCAGTCAAGACTTGGTGGACATCATTTCCAGGGGTCGAGCCAAGTCTGCACAAATCATGTCCCTTTTGCGCAAACTGGTCTGGCTGTGCATGATTAACAACTTCCATTTTTCATGTTCCCATATTTCAGGTGTTAGCAACACTGCGGCCGATGCAGTTTTCACACGTTTTTTCAGGCATGTCCAGAAGCCGACCAGACCGGGGCACGGATTCCCAGATTCAGCGACCTAATGTTGGACTAAGGTCACTGCTGGCAACGGCCAAGGACCTCATGCACCGATCCCTCTTCGTCAACACGGCCCGCAATTACCGCACCGGCCCGCAATTACCACATCTGTTTTCAAAATTTACCATAGATCATCCCCAATGGGATACAGCTTTCACACCCTATATCATGGCTTTCATGGCCCATTGTCATGTCAACCTTAAGCTGGCAGCCAACACCATCCGCTTGTACCTTGCTGGGGTGCAGCATTTCTTAGTACTACAGAATCCAGAACATCGCTCTGCGTTCACGTCTCAAGCCGTCAAAGCCACTCTCAGGGGCATTGAGAAAAGCAGTAAGGACACAACCCCTTCCCAACGGCCGGTCTCCGGCGAACTTTTTAGGCAGCTGTCAGCGATCCTAATTGAAAACCCTTTTTGCACTTCCTTCAGTCTGGTTATCAAGGCTGCAACGTATTTGAGCTTCTACGGCTTTCTGCGCCCTGGAGAGTTCTCCGTCACTTCCCCAAGGGCGACCTTCCTGAAGAGGAAACAACTATCCTGGAACCAGGATCACCTTGTGTTAAGCCTTCCTTTCACAAAGACGTCCCAGACCGGTCCTCCTATACAGATTCGCTTCTTTGAATCCAAGAACGCCTGGTGTCCGGTTCTTGTACTCCGACGTCTCTTAAACACCATACTATCTCCAGACCCTGAATCACCTTTACTTCCGTTCCAAGGGAAACCCCTATCCACGCTGCAATTCGTATCCCACATGAGATCCCTGGTCGCAGGGTTGGGGGTGGACCCCAAAACAATAACCGGACATTCCTTCCGCATCGGAGCGGAATCTGCAGCCTCCAAACACGGGACACCTCCGCACGTCATACGCCACATGGGTAGGTGGAGATCTGCCTGTTTTTCCCGGTACATTCTGGATCCGCAATCGGAAACCCGTGAAGTTTTCCGTTCTTTGGCTTTGTAATGTATATTAAATGATATTAAATGACATTGTTTTTTCCCTACTCAGTGTCTTTTTGGCCCTCTTTTAGGCCTGCCCACGTGTCGTGGCTCCAGGCACACATCAGCCATTGTTAGGGTCCCTTCCCTCCACACTACGGACCGTGGCCACGGACACAAGTAGTTAAGGCTGCATGCAGCCTGTATTTGCGGGCGGGGCAGGTCACTCCTCTTAAACTCCCACTCCTGAGTTCTCCTCGCCATGCTCGTCGTTCCGAACCCCCCCTTTTTTCCCCACCTTTTTTCTTTACTGTCCTTTTACTCTTCCTAGGGTTGGCCCTCTTTTAGGCCTGCCCACGTGTCGTGGCTCCAGGCACACATCAGTCATTGTTAGGGTCCCTTCCCTCCACACTACGGACCGTGGCCACGGACACAAATATATATATATTGGCGTCCCCTGTGAACCTTGTATTTCTGCCCATCTACGTCAAGCTTTTAATCAGAAGTATCATATAGCCGGATTCTACTTTGCCCAGAAATTTGTAGGTCAAACCGCCCAGAGAGGCATGTATTAAATTAGGTCCCGTCTGTTACAAGCCAACTTGTTTCTGGTAGATGCGCCTAACATATATTTGATCAATAAAAGAGGTGGGATGACAAATCCCGGGAGCGGGCAGCGGCGTAACGTCACTTACTCACGTGACGCGCATGCTTCATTCATAAAGTGGGCAGAGCAGGTGACGTTACGCCCACCGCTCTGTCTGTTACTGGAGCTTCATTTTAAGGTAATAAAGATGCACTGAACCTGATTTAAAGTTAAAGTAAAAGTTACTGCCGGGCCGGGGCTGTTATGGGGAGGAGGATCTGTGGATGGCACTGTTATGGGGGATCTGTGGATGGCGCTGTTATGGGGGATCTGTGGATGGCGCTGTTATGGGGGATCTGTCGATGGTGTTGTTATGGGAGGGGGATCTGTGGATGGCGCTGTTATGGGGAGGGGGATCTGTGGATGGTGCTGTCATGGGGGATCTGTGGATGGCGTTGTTATGGGGGATCTGTGGATGGCGTTGTTATGGGGGGATCTGTGGATGACACATATAGCATAAGATCCTATATAGTGTCATCTATAGATCCCCCTCCATAACAGTGCCATCCACAGATCCCCATAACAGTGCCATCCACTGATCCCCCTCCATAACAATGCTATCCACAGATCCCCCCATAACAGCGCCATCCACAGATTACCCATAACAGTGTCTTCCACAGATCCCCTCATAACAGTGTCATCCACAGATCCCCATAACAGTGTCACCCACAGATCCCTCCCATAACAGCGCCATCCACAGATCCCCCATAACGGTGTCATCTACAGATCTTTGTTTCTTACACGTTCACACAATTCTTATGTACAAGATTCGTAGGATTCGAGATTCGAAAGATTTGATATATTCAAGAACCTTTTCGGATTAGGGTTAGAAAAAAATTGGATTTGTCCCACCTCTAATCAATAATATGTGCAAAGAGCTTCTACTTTTCATACAGAAAGTATAGCAGTTATGCATATATTCACCGTTCACCTCTTTGTGCATTAAGTAGTGCGCTGCTACTTATAGTTCTACGCATTGTATTGCAGCCAAGGTAGCGTGCACCCGTGCCCTTATATATATTTATGTACATTATGGAGGGTGTTGGATTAATCTTATTTTGTGTTTATGTGGGGGAGTGGTGTTTCATATGAACAGAGTTACATGCCTCTACACGGCGACTCAGCTGATCCCATCAGACCACGGTGATGTAAACGGTTTTGAATGGTCTGACGTGACACTTGGGTGCCTCTCACCTCCCTTAAATGTGCCTGGAGTTGTGTGGTATTGATCCCCCGATTCTGCAGGGCATTGTTCACAATAAAGCGGTCATCAGTGTGGGATGTGGCCACTTCTATACCTTTCTGTGACTCTTCCAGTCTGTCTGTATCTCTTTCTCAACCTGCTGATGACACTCTGTGACACTCTAAGCTCAGTGGCCACTTCTATCTGAGAACAGCCTATTTGAACAGAGGAATCTAACGTTTCACACTGTGAAAGCAGGAGACAATGGCACTGGAGTAATCATGTGACTTTAACTTTATATGGGGTTGTGGGAGAAACTTCCTGCATTCTTTTTTATTGTGGACAGCAAAAACGAGTCACACGGAAGTACAAAGGACCATTTTTGCAGATATATGGAACACAGAATAACTACAGATGCACAACGGACCAAGAATAGAATCACGGACCCACAAAATGCAGACCGTTAAACACCCATGGTCATGTGCATGAGGTCTAAATATGTGATGGATATTGATTTATTTTAGTGGATATTTCACTTTTCCAATTTAGAAAGTGAAAGGAGAACAATTATCGGTTGCTTTAGGCAAAGAGCATAATTTTTACATTTCATTACCATGACAGCCTCACAAGGAGATGGACCCCTGACCTCTGTAGGAGCAGGAACAGAGAAAGGTTAAAACACCCCACCACCACCACCACCACCACCACCATACACCAGTGTTTCCAGCCCCTACAGAGGCCAGGGCAGAGGAAGGTCTCCCTGTTTGTCAGGGAGATGAATGAAGATTAGTTTATTATTTTTTATTTCTTGTAGCTTTTGCACTCCCTGCGGGGAGGTGTCATGGTATGGCACTTATCTGTTCATAGTTCCCCTGCTCGCCAGCGGTCTTGTACGAATGCTGATCAGGGGAGAGACAGGAGGGCTCGCCCTGGTTCATCCGGAGCCTGCTTCCAGGGTTGCGTCCTCCTCCTGGCGCCTCATGGTTGAAGCTGGAGTGAGCACCCAGCGCACGATGCGCTTTGGTTTATCATCACTTCCGGCGCATCTGGGAAGTGACTCAGTAAGGCGCGCGGCATGCGGTTCATGGCGTCCATCGTTCAAATGCCGTCTGTATAAAGTGGAGGAGCCACGAGTTGGGACTGATCTGGGGTCTGGTGTTCAAGATGTCTGGTCCTGAGCTGCATTCGCCCAGAGAGCTTAATGCTCCTACTCTGCCTCCTGTAAGTTCTCTGCGGGGATTGCCCTTTCTAAATACTGATTTATTAAGGCACTGGGAATTAGAGGATCACCCTTTATTTTAAGGAATGGTGGTTTCTTCCCCTCTGGCTGATGGCGCACGTGGTGATTTGCACCTTGTCAGACTTATATCCTCTTAATTTTGGTCTGTTCTCGCCTCATAGGTTTAAAAAAAATTGCCAGATGGGTACCCCCAAAAAATCTGCAAGGATTGCATTTCTAACCGGGAGGAACGTATCTCTCTACGGGGCGAG
The DNA here is from genome assembly GCF_014858855.1 of Bufo gargarizans. Classification (NCBI taxonomy): domain Eukaryota; kingdom Metazoa; phylum Chordata; class Amphibia; order Anura; family Bufonidae; genus Bufo; species Bufo gargarizans. Next base: position 366,467,590 of record NC_058082.1, on the reverse strand, counting down.
GTCCGTTCCATGACTCAGGAAGAGGTTAAGGCTTCTCTATCCCAAATATCTGAGGCTGATCAGGACTGTTACCTCCAAAACAGCAAAGAGTAATACCACCGTCTTCTTCTGATTCGGAATGCTTGGGTGATGATGCCTCTTCCTCTAGGCAATAGGAGGGAAAGGACCCCCTTTCGGAAGGAGAATCATCTTAGGAACAAGACCCCTAGGGAAGAAATAATAAATTCCATCCCTCTTCTAAAATCAGCAATGACCTTCTTGGCAGAAGCTTTGGCTGAATCTGTCGGATTTTCAGCCAAGGATGCAGGACTTTCCAATGCGGCCCATCGAGCCCTTTGGATGAAATTGTGGTCGGGTGACAAGACTTCAAAGAGGAAACTATCCCCTTTTCACGGGGCCGAGTGTTAGACAAGATTCTGGAAAAGGCGTCAGATAAGAAGAAGGGCTTTCCTGAGGAGAGACCATACAGGAGGAGAATTCCCTTTTGTTCCTTTTCAGGCAAGGATAGATCCTATGGGGGAAAGGAAAGTCAGGACGCTGGAGTTACCTTAAAGAGGGGAAGGGGTAAAGGGTTTCTCCTTAATCCGCAAAACAAGCCAGGAGATAAGCAATGATGCCAGAGTAGGAGGGAGACTGAAGAATTTTGGCTACAAAATAGAGTTTTCTTCAGTCCCCCCGAAATTATTCCTGGTGACAGATGTAGGGTCTGTAAGATCTCAGAACAGTATTTGGCAGGGGCTCCAGGATCTTATAAGACTAGGGGACGTTTGTTCAGGTCCCTGTTCCAGACCAAGGCCAGGGATTTTATTTCAGTCTCTTTCTAGTCAAAAATAAAGAAGGTTCTTTCCATATGATCATAAATCTAAAATTCCTCAACATGTACATTACTTACAGGAAGTTCAGGATGGAATCCCTGGGGTCCTTAATTCATCTGTTAAAAAAGAATCCCTTAGTGTGTGCAGTGGACTTAAAAGATGCGTACTATCAAATCCCGATCCACCACAAATCACTAAAATTCCTAAGATTCGCCATAAGAAATCAGCTAGAGAACATTCACCATTTTCAGTTCACAGCACTTTCGTTTAGGATTTCCTCTGCTCCCAGAGTATTTACCAAGCTGGTGGTCAAAATGGTTGCATATCTGAGACATAAAGAGATAGTTTGGTTCCATACCTAGACGATTTCTTACTAATGGGAGACACAGTATCCCGGTTATTAACAGATTTAAACATCTTTTTATCCATTCTGGAGAATCCAGAAAAATCCTTTCTACAACCATCAACCAGCGTACGATTCCTGGGAGTCATCCTGGAATCTCGAGCACAGACTACCTTTCTACCTCCAGACCAGAAGATCCAGTCCTTGAAGGAGAAAGTCAAAACCTTCCAGAGAAGGAAGATCTGTTCTATAAGAGAAGCAATGAGTTTGTTGGGGACGCTGACTGCTTGAATTCCCTCAGTGACATGGAGTCAGTTTCATTTCTGCTCCATACAATCATGGATTCTGGGAATATGGGACAAGCAACAAAAGTCCCTGAATCGGAGGGTTACCATTCTAGGTTCTGTGAAGACTTCCCTGTGCTGGTGGAGAATAGACAATAACCTCTCACAAGGGGTAGTCTGGAGAAAATCATCTTATATTCAGATCAAGTCGGATGCAAGCCTGTCGTGCTGGGGAGCAAAAATTGGGGACCTTTATGACCAAGGTTCCTGGCCCCTACCATGGAGCAGCAAGTCCTCAAACTTTAGGGAACTGAGTGCGGTATGGGAATCCCTAAACAGGGCAAGAGAGATTCTTCAGGATCATCACCTGAGGGTCCCTTCAGACAACACAACGGCAGTGGCTTACCTCTCACATCAAAGAGGAACGAAATCAAGGAAAATTCTGGGCCTATCAAACAAAATTTTCTACTCTGCATGAAAAAATGTTAAGTCTATCTCAGCCACCCATCTCAAAGGATATCTGAATCAGGAAGTGGACTATCGAAGCTGACGCACAATAAACCAAACAGAATGGTCCCTAGATCTGGAGGTCTTCGAAATGATATTCGACAGATCGGAGGCTCCAGACATAGACTTGTTTGCGTCAAAAGACAACAGACAGGTGAAGCAATTCTTTTCCCTGGATCCCAGGGGCAATCCTTGGGCGATAGACGCATTTGCCGTAACATGCGACTGGAGTCTATGCTATGCGTTTCCACCAATACCAATAATTCCAAGGGTGATTTAGAGAATCCAACAAAAGAGCTTCACAGTCATCCTGATAACCCCCTTTTGGCCCAAAAGAAGTTGGTTCTACTCCCTAAAAAGACTTTCAATCTCCAGCCCTTGGACTCTTCCACTCAGGAAGGACCTTCTACATCAAGGTCCCATCCTACAGCCTTACCCAGAATTCTTAAGACTGACAGCTTGGATCCTGAAGTCGAGATACTGAGACGCCAAGGCCTTTCAGACAAGGTCATAACCACTCCCAGGTCCAGTAGGAAAAAAAAGTGACTATCTACTTGAAATTTTGGATACTTCTTCAACAAGGATTAGAACTAGGCCTCAGACCCGCTACACTAAAAGTGCAAGTATTGGCACTCAGCTGCTTCTTTGATTCAGACTTAGCCAATCATAGATGGATCAGGAGGTTCATGAGAGCAGCATCTAGACTGAGGTCCACTTCAAAAACACGAGTCCATTCCTGGAACCTTTATACGGTTTTAAATGGACTAACAATGAGTCCATTTGAACCTCTGGTAGACTGTCCACTCAAATTCCTATCTTTCAAGACAGCATTTCTAATTGCGATCACGTCTGCAAGAAGGCTGGGTGAGATCCAGGCCATCTCGATTAGAGAACCTTCCTTAGAATCTTGGAAGATAGGATAGTGCTTAGACTGGACCAGGGGTTCCTTCCCAAGGTGGTGCAAAATGTTCACAGGGATCAACAGTAGGGTTGAGCGAACTTTAAAGTTCGGTTTCATACCGAACTTTAGGATTTTTGGACACCGGACCCGAACCCAAACATTTCAGTAAAAGTTCAGGTTCGGTGTTTGGCTATTTTATGGTGCTTTTTCAAAGGCTGCAGAGCAGCCAATCAACAAGCGTTTAACTCTGTGCCCTTAGAAGCCATTACAGCCATGCCTACTAATGGCATGGTTGTGATTGTCCAGTGCAGCATGTGACCCAGCCTCTATATAAGCTGAAGTCACGTAGCGCTGCACGTCACTCTGCTGTTACTAGACTAGCGAGAGGATGCTGCTGCTGCGAGGGAGAGAATAGGAAAGAATCTTTAATCAAAAGTGCTTGTTAACTCAGCAATCTACCTAGATTTAGTTTTGTGGTTGCAGTGCACAATCTTTTTACCCTGCCCTGAGCCCAGTGACACAGAAAACCCCCGTCTGTTAGTTAGGTGGGTGGCGGCGGCCATTTTATGTAAGCTCAGTGCACCAGCACAGCATATGTGCTTTTGCAACCTTCAAATCCAAGCTTGAAATACTGCAATAATAATCTGGGTTTGCAAAAACACCCATTTTTGGCAATATCCTACATCTGGTGCCTTTGCAGCATTTGTCAGTGTGCAATTTAAGATAGAAATACAGCTATAGTTTTCTGGGTTTTAAAAAAACACCCTTTTTGGGCAAAATACTCAATTTTACAGCCCTTGCTGCATCTGTATGTGTGAAATTCAAGCGTAATATCCTGCTGTCATATTCTGTTATTAAAAAAACTCAATTTTTGGGCAAAATAATTAATTTGCGGTCTTGTCTGCATCTGTCAGTGTGCAATTTAAGCTAAAATTACAGCTATAATTTTCTGGGTTTTAAAAAACACGCTTTTTACAGCCCTTGCTGCATCTGTCAGTGGGAGATACACGCTTTAGATACTGCTGTGCTATTCTGGTATTAAAACAAAAACCTTTTGGGGCAAAATACTTAATTTGCAGCCTTGTCTGCATCTGTCAGTGTGAAATTCAAGCGTTATATACTGCTGTCATATTCGGTTATTAAAAAAACACCCTTTTTGGGAAAAAGTAATATTGCAGCTTTGCTGCTTCTGTTATTGTTAAAACAAGCTTGAAATACGTCAATAATTTTCTGGGTTTTAAAAAACACCCATTTTTGGCAATACCCTCCATCTAGGCTCTCTGCCGCATTAGTCAGTGTGCAATTTAAGCCAGAAATATAGTTTTCTGGGTTTTAAAAACACATTTTTTTGGGCAAAATACTTGATTTTACAGCCCTTGCTGCATCTGTATGTGTGAAATTCAAGCGATATATACTGCTGTCATATTCTGTTATTAAAAAAACACCAATTTTTGGCAATACCCTCCATCTGGGGGCTCTGCCGCATTAGTCAGTGTGCAATTTAAGCTAGAAATACAGCTATAATTTTCAGGGTTTTAAAAAAACACAAATTTTGGGCAAAATACTTAATTTGCGGCCTTGTCTGCATCTGTACGTGTCAAATTCAAGCGTTATGTACTGCTGTCATATTCTGTTATTCAAACAACAACCTTTTTGGGCAAAATACTTAATTTGCAGCCTTGTCTTCATCTGTCACTGTGAAATTCAAGCGTTATATACCGCTGTCATATTCGGTTATTTAAAAAAACACCCTTTTGGGGCAAAATACTCAATTTTACAGCCCTTGCTGCATCTGTACGTGTGAAATTCAAGCATTACATACAGCTGTCATATTCTGTTATTAAAACAACAACCTTTTTGGGCAATATACTTAATTTGCAGCCTTGTCTGCCTCTGTCAATGTTAAACTCAAGCGTTATATACTGCTGTCATATTCGGTTATAAAAAAATAAAAAAAACATTTTGGGCAAAGTACCTAATATTGCAACCTTTGATGCTTCTGTTATTGTTAAAACAAGCTTTAAATACTTCAATAATTTTCTGGATTTGAAAAAACACCCATTTTTGGCAATACCCTCCATCAGGGGTCTCTGCCGCATTAGTCAGTGTGCAATTTAAGCTAGAAATACAGCTATAATTTTCTAGGTTTTAAGAAACACCCTTTTTGGGCAAAATACTAAATTTTACAGCACTTGCTGCATCGGTACGTGTGGAATTCAAGCGTTATATACTGCCCATCATATTCTGTTATTCAAAAAAAAAAAACATTTTGTGCAAAATACTTAATTTGCGGCCTTGTCTGCATCTGTACGTGTGAAATTCAATCGTTATATACTGCTGTCATATTCTGTTATTAAAAAAATATATATTTTTGGGCAAATTACCTACTATTGCAGCCTTTGCTGCATCTGTTATTGTTAAAACAAGCTTAACCCCTTAAGTGCTGAGAACTTTAAAACGCTTTGACTTATCCAGGCTATTCTGAGAATGTTTTTTCATCACATATTGTACTTCATGACACTAGTAACATGAAGTAAAAAAAAACAATCATTTTTATTTATAAAAAAATACCAAATTTACCAAAAAAAAATTAAAAATAGCAAATTTCCAAGTTTTAATTTCTAAAATACATAGTAATACCTCCAAAAATAGCTATTTCTTTACATTCCCCATATGTCTACTTCATGTTTGGATCATTTTGGGAATGATATTTTATTTTTTAGGGATGTTACAAGGCTCAGAAGTTTAGAAGCAAATCTTGAAAAATTTCAGAAATTTTCAAAAACCCAATTTTTAGGGACCAGTTCAGGTCTGAAGTCACTTTGCAAAACCACCCAAAAATGACCCCATTCTATAAACTACACCCCTCAAGGTATTCAAAACTGATTTTACAAACATCATTAACCCTTTAGGTGTTCTACAAGAATTAATGGAAAATAGAGATACAATTTCAAAATTTCACTTTTTTGGCAGATTTTCCATTTTAATAATTTTTTTCCACTTATAAAGCAAGGGTTAACAGCCAAACCAAACTCAATATTTATGGCCCTGATTCTGTAGTTTACAGAAACACCCCATATGTGGTCGTAAACCGCTGTACGGGCACGCGACAGGGCGCAGAAGGAAAGGAATGCCATACGGTTTTTGGAAGGCAGGTTTTGCTGGACTTTTTTTGGGACACCATGTCCCATTTGAAGCCCCCATGATGCACCCCTAGAGTAGAAAATCACATCCAAGTGACTGCATCTAAGAAACTACACCCCGCAAGGTATTCAAACGTTGTTTGTAAAAGCTACTGTGACACCAGATATGAGTGGTGGCACTGGGCACTGGCAGTAGTGGGCACATTATACGCTGTGGGCCTGACACACATGCTGGCAGGCAACTGCAATTAGATTACAGAGAAAAAAAAAGCAAAAAGAAAAAGCAGACTGATGTACTAGCCCGAAAAAGGGCTTTTTGGGGTGCTGTCAGGACGCTGTCCTTACAGCAGATCAGATGAGTCTTTCAGGACTGGAGTTTACACTGAATACACTGGCCTAGCTATCGATTTCCCTATTAAATCAGCAGCAGCTGCAGTGTCCCTGATCTCACTAACATTGCAGCTTCCAAATGAATCTAAAATGGATGCTGTCCTTTTTTGCTAAGAAGTGGGAGGGTCTGGGAGGGAGGGTATGCTGCTGATTGGCTGGAATGTGTCTGCTGACTGTGAGGTACAGGGTCAAAGTTTGCTCAATGATGACCAATAGGGGGCCGGCGAATAGTTTGGGACATCTCTATTTATTAGGGAGAGATTTGTTTGTTCTGTTAAGGTTGCAGTTGGGGATTAGCAAGACAGGACACCTACATGTCACATCCTCAGTTATGCCCATCCATGTACCAAAGGGTAATTGCTTTTTATATTTGGAATGCCAACCTCAGGATCCGCTACTTCATCCAGTTCCTCCTGAGGTTTGAGCAAATACTGACCAAGATGTTGGCCTTATCTCTTGTACACCATATAAGGCAATGTTTAAGCCCGGCGCTTTCCACAGAAAAAGAAAAGGGAATTGAGTCTATGTTGATGGAATTCCTAGAGGCAGGGGTTATTGAGGAAATTATTTCCCCCTATAATACACCTATCCACCTAGTGAGAAAGGCTAATACCTTCAGGTTTGTCCAGGATCTTAGAGCGGTAAATGCACAGATCATACCCATAGCCCCTGTGGTTCCAGACGTACCATCTCTGCTATCGGCTATTCTTGCCCATGCAGAGTTTTTCTCTGTTATTGATTTAAAGAATGCATTTTTTTCTGTCCCAGTTGACAAGGAAACACGGCCACTTTTTGCCTTCATATTAAAATTTTGCCAGTATACTTGGTGTAGAATGCCTCAGGGTTATGTAGACTCCCCAGTAGTCTACTCCATTGTCCTCCAAATTACACTGTACCCTTGGATGACCCCTCATGATTCTCTCCTTCTACAATAAGTGGACGATCTCCCCATATGTAGTTCTACTCGGGAGGCCTGCCAGGCAGACTGTTAGTTTATTACTGTGGTTATGTGAATGTGGTCACAAAGTTTCTAGGAAGAAATGACAATGGTGTATGGAAAAGTGTTGAGTATTTGGGCTTTGTTCTCAGTAAAGGCGAGAGGAAAATCAGCCATGCCAGAATTACCGCCGTACTGGGTATGCCCCGCCCACAAACCAAGAAAGACATGTTGACCTTTCTTGGCATGATTGGTTACTGCCGCCAATAGATTGCTGATTGTTCCTTGTTCCTACTATGATAATATTCTGAGACAAGCCACTAATAATGATATGCCTGACTTCATTAAATGGTCTGATGAAATGTTACAAGCTTTTAGTCATTTGAAATGTGGAATGGCTTCAAGTCCTGGTTTGGGCCTACCCGACTATGGCATGATGTTTCACTTATTTGCCAGGGACAATTGTAAAACTATGGTGGGAGTCCTGGCGCAAGATCATGGAGGCAAATTCCACCCTGTTTCTTTTTTCTCAAAAGTGGTTCCCGTACAGGTTCAGGGCATGCCTGCGTGTCTCAGGATTTTGGCAGCCTGTGCTATGGTCGCTGAGATGGCCACGCCTATCACCCTAGGTCATCCCACCACTCTGCATACCTGACACAATGTTCAGGCCCTATTGAAGAACATGCATACACTATATATGTCAGCACAAAGACTGAGTGGATATGAAGTTTTGTTGCTATTTAATCCTCAACTTCATATCAAAAATACTCAGCACCCATATTTGGTCCAATGGCTATACTGAATGCCCTACTTGGCTACAAGGGAAAGCAGGATGATTTGCTTCCTCCCCATGCATGTACTGAACTTATACATGAAAATACCTCCCCTAGGCCTGACTTACAGTCCACGCCCATTTAACCGCTTGCCGCAACTGTAACGCCGAAAGGCGTCATCGCGGCGGCTCTCCCAGGCTACGCTAACGCCGATTGGCGTCATCTCGCGTGAGCCGAGATTTCCTGTGAACGCGCGCACACAGGCGCGCGCGCTCACAGGAACGGAAGGTAAGCGAGTGGATCTCCAGCCTGCCAGCGGCGATCGCTCGCTGGCAGGCTGGAGATGTGATTTTTTTAACCCCTAACAGGTATATTAGACGCTGTTTTGATAACAGCGTCTAATATACCTGCTACCTGGTCCTCTGGTGGTCCCTTTTGTTTGGATCGACCACCAGAGGACACAGGTAGATGTGTAAAGTACCACCAAACAACACTACACTACACTACACCCCCCCCTGTCAGTTATTAACCCCTTATGAACCCCTGATCACTTCATATACACTCCCTGATCACCCCTCCCGTCATTGATCACCCCCCTGTCATTGATCACCCCCCTATAAGGCTCCATTCAGACGTCCGTATGATTTTTACGGATCCAGCATCCATAGATCGGATCCGCAAAACACATACGGACGTCTGAATGGAGCCTTACAGGGGGGTGATCAATGACAGGGTGGTGATCACGCATATAGACTTCCTGATCACTTCCCTGTCATTGATCACCCCCCTGTCATTGATCACCCCCCTGTAAGGCTCCATTCAGACGTCCGCATGATTTTTACGGTTACACTCATACATGGATCGGATCCGCAAAACACATGCGGACCTCTGAATGGAGCCTTACAGGGGCGTGATCAATGACAGAGAGGTGATCACCCATATACACTCCCTGTCATTGATCACCCCCCTGTAAGGCTCCATTCAGACGTCCGCATGTGTTTTGCAAAACACATGCGGACCGCATGTGTTTTGGATCGGATCCGCAAAACACATGCGGATGTCTGAATGGAGCCTTACAGGGGGGTGATCAATGACAGGGAGTGTATATGGGTGATCACCTCTCTGTCATTGATCACCCCCCTGTAAGGCTCCATTCAGACGTCCGCATGTGTTTTGCGGATCCGATCCAAAACACATGCGGTCCGCATGTGTTTTGCAAAACACATGCGGACGTCTGAATGGAGCCTTACAGGGGGGTGATCAATGACAGAGAGGTGATCACCCATATACACTCCCTGATCACCCCCTGTCATTGATCACCCCCCTGTAAGGCTCCATTCAGACGTCCGCATGTGTTTTGCAACACATGCGGACGTCTGAATGGAGCCTTACAGGGGGGTGATCAATGACAGGGAGTGTATATGGGTGATCACCTCTCTGTCATTGATCACCCCCCTGTAAGGCTCCATTCAGACGTCCGCATGTGTTTTGCGGATCCGATCCAAAACACATGCGGTCCGCATGTGTTTTGCAAAACACATGCGGACGTCTGAATGGAGCCTTACAGGGGGGTGATCAATGACAGAGAGGTGATCACCCATATACACTCCCTGATCACCCCCTGTCATTGATCACCCCCCTGTAAGGCTCCATTCAGACGTCCGCATGTGTTTTGCAAAACACATGCGGACCGCATGTGTTTTGGATCGGATCCGCAAAACACATGCGGACGTCTGAATGGAGCCTTACAGGGGGGTGATCAATGACAGAGAGGTGATCACCCATATACACTCCCTGTCATTGATCACCCCCCTGTAAGGCTCCATTCAGACGTCCGCATGTGTTTTGCAAAACACATGCGGACCGCATGTGTTTTGCAAAACACATGCGGACCGCATGTTTTGCAAAACACATGCGGACGTCTGAATGGAGCCTTACAGGGGGGTGATCAATGACAGGGAGTGTATATGGGTGATCACCTCTCTGTCATTGATCACCCCCCTGTAAGGCTCCATTCAGACGTCCGCATGTGTTTTGCGGATCCGATCCAAAACACATGCGGTCCGCATGTGTTTTGCAAAACACATGCGGACGTCTGAATGGAGCCTTACAGGGGGGTGATCAATGACAGAGAGGTGATCACCCATATACACTCCCTGATCACCCCCTGTCATTGATCACCCCCCTGTAAGGCTCCATTCAGACGTCCGCATGTGTTTTGCAAAACATGCGGTCCGCATGTGTTTTGCAAAACACATGCGGTCCGCATGTGTTTTGCAAAACACATGCGGTCCGCATGTGTTTTGCAAAACACATGCGGACGTCTGAATGGAGCCTTACAGGGGGGTGATCAATGACAGGGAGTGTATATGGGTGATCACCTCTCTGTCATTGATCACCCCCCTGTAAGGCTCCATTCAGACGTCCGCATGTGTTTTGCAAAACACATGCGGACGTCTGAATGGAGCCTTACAGGGGGGTGATCAATGACAGACAGGTGATCAGGGAATATATATGGGTGATCACCCCCCTGTCATTGATCACCCCCCCCTGTAAGGCTCCATTTAGACATTTATATTCCAGACTTCTTCTCACGCTTTAGGGCCCCTAAAAAGCCAGGGCAGTATAAATACCCCACATGTGACCCCATTTCGGAAAGAAGACACCCCAAGGTATTTGCTGAGGGGCATATTGAGTCCATGAAAAATTGAAATTTTTGTCCTAAGTTAGCGGAAAGTGAGACTTTGTGAGAAAAAAACAAAAAAAAAAAAATCAATTTCCGCTAACTTATGCAAAAAAAAAAAATTCTATGAACTCGCCAGGCCCCTCATTGAATACCTTGGGGTGTCTTCTTTCCAAAGTGGGGTCACATGTGGGGTATTTATACTGCCCTGGCTTTTTAGGGGCCCGAAAGTGTGAGAAGAAGTCTGGGATCCAAATGTCTAAAAATGCCCTCCTAAAAGGAATTTGGGCACCTTTGCGCATCTAGGCTGCAAAAAAGTGTCACACATCTGGTATCGCCGTACTCAGGAGAAGCTGGGGAATGTGTTTTGGGGTGTCATTTTACATATACCCATGCTGGGTGAGAGAAATATCTTGGTCAAATGCCAACATTGTATAAAAAAATGGGAAAAGTTGTCTTTTGCCAAGATATTTCTCTCACCCAGCATGGGTATATGTAAAATGACACCCCAAAACACATTCCCCAACTTCTCCTGAGTACGGCGATACCAGATGTGTGACACTTTTTTGCAGCCAAGGGGGGCAAAGGGGCACACATTCCAAAGAGCACCTTTCGGATTTCGCAGGCCATTTTTTACACATTTTGATTGCAAAGTTCTTCTCACACATTTGGGCCCCTAAATTGCCAGGGCAGTATAACTACGCCACAAGTGACCCCATTTTGGAAAGAAGACACCCCAAGGTATTCCGTGAGGGGCATGGCGAGTTCCTAGAATTTTTTATTTTTTGTCACAAGTTAGCGGAAAATGATGATTTTTCTTTTTTTTTCTTTTTTCCTTACAAAGTCTCATATTCCACTAACTTGCGACAAAAAATAAAAAATTCTAGGAACTCGCTATGCCCCTCACGGAATACCTTGGGGTGTCTTCTTTCCAAAATGGGGTCACTTGTGGCGTAGTTATACTGCCCTGGCAATTTAGGGGCCCAAATGTGTGAGAAGAACTTTGCAATCAAAATGTGTAAAAAATGGCCTGCGAAATCCGAAAGGTGCACTTTGGAATATGTGCCCCTTTGCCCACCTTGGCTGCAAAAAAGTGTCACACATCTGGTATCGCCGTACTCAGGAGAAGTTGGGGAATGTGTTTTGGGGTGTCATTTTACATATACCCATGCTGGGTGAGAGAAATATCTTGGTCAAATGCCAACTTTGTATAAAAAAATGGGAAAAGTTGTCTTTTGCCAAGATATTTCTCTCACCCAGCATGGGTATATGTAAAATGACACCCCAAAACACATTCCCCAACTTCTCCTGAGTACGGCGATACCAGATGTGTGACACTTTTTTGCAGCCAAGGTGGGCAAAGGGGCACATATTCCAAAGTGCACCTTTCGGATTTCGCAGGCCATTTTTTACACATTTTGATTGCAAGGTACTTCTCACACATTTGGGCCCATTAATTGCCAGGGCAGTATAACTACCCCACAAGTGACCCCATTTTGGAAAGAAGACACCCCAAGGTATTCCGTGAGGGGCATGGCGAGTTCCTAGAATTTTTTATTTTTTGTCGCAAGTTAGTGGAATATGAGACTTTGTAAGAAAAAAAAAAATTAAAATAAAAATCATCATTTTCCGCTAACTTGTGACAAAAAATAAAAAGTTCTATGAACTCACTATGCCCATCAGCGAATACCTTAGGGTGTCTACTTTCCGAAATGGGGTCATTTGTGGGGTGTTTGTACTGTCTGGGCCTTGTAGAACCTCAGGAAACATGACCGGTGCTCAGAAAGTCAGAGCGGCTTCAAAAAGCGGAAATTCACATTTTTGTACCATAGTTTGTAAATGCTATAACTTTTACCCAAACCATTTTTTTTTTGCCCAAACATTTTTTTTTTATCAAAGACATGTAGAACAATAAATGTAGCGAAAAATTTATATATGGATGTCGTTTTTTTGCAAAATTTTACAGCTGAAAGTGAAAAATGTCATTTTTTTGCAAAAAAATCGTTACATTTTGATTAATAACAAAAAAAGTAAAAATGTCAGCAGCAATAAAATACCACCAAATGAAAGCTCTATTAGTGAGAAGAAAAGGAGGTAAAATTCATTTGGGTGGTAAGTTGCATGACCGAGCAATAAACCGCTAAAGTTGTGGAGTGCCGATTTGTAAAAAAGGGCCTGGTCACTAGGGGGGTATAAACCTGTGGTCCTTAAGTGGTTAAGGAGCAACTGATACTTTTGTGGATGGATCCTGTTCCCGCCCTAATGACAACACTTATCATGCAATATACGCTGTGATTCAACTCCCTGATGTTATTCTAGAATCGATTCCTATACCTTTTCAGTCAGCCCAAGCAGCTGAACTGATTGCCCTCACTAGAGCTTGTTGTCCTTTTGAGGTGAGAGATGTAAATCTATACACCGATTCCAAATATGCCTTTGGGGTTGTACATGATCATGGGGTAATCTGGCAGAGGAGAGGCTTCATAGCTGCAGGTGGGAGCCAAATCTCACATTCCACCCTAGTACATGATCTTCAGGCCGCTATCCAATTACCAAGCAAAGTTATTATTATCCATTGTAAGGCACATACTGGTCTCCAAATGCAAAATAGCTAAAGGGAATGCCCAAGCTGATCTGGCAGCTGCTATTAGAACGGCAGCTACAGTTTAAATGCCCTCCCTAGTTCCAGACATTGCCCTTACTGACAATCTATTGCTAAGCCTCCAGGATTTGGGTACAAGTAGTGATAAAATAGAATGGCAGTCAGTAGGTGCAGTACAAGATATAAATCACAGAAGAAATGCACCAAACGGATATGCCACTGACTATACTGGCTAGTCATAAATGCAGATATTAAAAGCTGAGACTTTTGCCAATATATTCCTGTCAGGAAGATATTGGAGCCCAACATGCACCACGTCACGGTTCTCAGCATGGCAAGGGGTCCTACCACTACGCTACCTATGGTGTGAACAAGGTCTGAAGGTGATGTAATCCAGCTCACAGCCAAGCTTCCACACAACCGCCTAGCAGGACAACTAGTGCAATGTGAACAAAGCCAGACTGTAAGCCACACCCATATCAGACCATGTGATGGAGGTTACCAGGTGCAAAGGAGAGTGTTTGAATGCCAGGTAAAGGCATATACACTACATATAAAACAAGACAAAAACACAGAAATATAGTGGCAAATCTGGGGGAGCTGCTCAACCCCTAACACTGTAGCGTGTTTTTCATTGGGGGAGCAGCCCCACCGCATGTGGACCGCAGCAAACGACTATCCCCAGCAAAAAAAAAAATTGCATACGGTGGAGGATGTCAGCGCGGTCCACATGCACCACAAAGGCATCCTACACAAAACGGAGCATTGTGCGGATGAAAATATAATCATATAAATCACAGAAGAAATGCACCAAATGGATATGCCACTGACTATACTGGCTAGTCATAAATGCAGATATTAAAAGCTGAGACTTTTGCCAATATATTCCTGTCAGGAAGATATCGGAGCCCAACATGCACCACGTCACGGTTCTCAGCATAGCAAGGGGTCCTACCACTACGCTACCTATGGTGTGAACAAGGTCTGAAGGTGATGTAATCCAGCTCACAGCCAAGCTTCCACACAACCGCCTAGCAGGACAACTAGTGCAATGTGAACAAAGCCAGACTGTAAGCCACACCCATATCAGACCATGTGATGGAGGTTACCAGGTGCAAAGGAGAGTGTTTGAATGCCAGGTAAAGGCACATACACTACATATAAAACAAGACAAAAACACAGAAATATAGTGGCAAATCTGGGGGAGCTGCTCAACCCTTAACACTGTAGCGTGTTTTTCATTGGGGGAGCAGCCCCACCGCATGTGGACCGCAGCAAACGACTATCCCCAGCAAAAAAAAAATTGCATACGGTGGAGGATGTCGGCGCGGTCCACATGCACCACAAAGGCATCCTACACAAAACGGAGCATTGTGCGGATGAAAATATAATCATATAAATCACAGAAGAAATGCACCAAACGGATATGCCACTGACTATACTGGCTAGTCATAAATGCAGATATTAAAAGCTGAGACTTTTGCCAATATATTCCTGTCAGGAAGATATCGGAGCCCAACATGCACCACGTCACGGTTCTCAGCATGGCAAGGGGTCCTACCACTACGCTACCTATGGTGTGAACAAGGTCTGAAGGTGATGTAATCCAGCTCACAGCCAAGCTTCCACACAACCGCCTAGCAGGACAACTAGTGCAATGTGAACAAAGCCAGACTGTAAGCCACACCCATATCAGACCATGTGATGGAGGTTACCAGGTGCAAAGGAGAGTGTTTGAATGCCAGGTAAAGGCACATACACTACATATAAAACAAGACAAAAACACAGAAATATAGTGGCAAATCTGGGGGAGCTGCTCAACCCCTAACACTGTAGCGTGTTTTTCATTGGGGGAGCAGCCACACCGCATGTGGACCGCAGCAAACGACTATCCCCAGCAAAAAATTTTTTTGCATACGGTGGAGGATGTCGGCGCGGTCCACATGCTCCACAAAGGCATCCTACACAAAACGGAGCATTGTGCGGATGAAAATATAATCATATAAATCACAGAAGAAATGCACCAAATGGATATGCCACTGACTATACTGGCTAGTCATAAATGCAGATATTAAAAGCTGAGACTTTTGCCAATATATTCCTGTCAGGAAGATATCGGAGCCCAACATGCACCACGTCACGGTTCTCAGCATGGCAAGGGGTCCTACCACTACGCTACCTGATACGGGTCTTATCTGCAAAGAGGGGAAACCATGTATTCCAGTTCCAAGCGCCCTGATTTTAATTGCACAATATCATGGTCTTGGCCATAGGGGAGCACAGGCAACCACTGACCTCATTCGGAGAGATTTTTTTATACCAAGTCTTAGATCAAAGGTACAATCTTATGTTTCACAGTGTATTATATGTCTCAGAAACAACCCAAATAATTCAAAGAAGGCCCAACACCAGCATCTGAATAACCCAACTTCGCCATTCACTCACTTACAAATTGACTTCACCCATATTCCAAAGACAGGAAGAAAGCAGGAGTATGCCCTTATAATTGTGGATATGTTCTCTAGATGGCCGGAGATTTTTCCTACTACCAATGAAACCACACAAATTGTGGTAAAAATTTTGTTACAAGAGAGCATCCCCAGATGGGGGTGTCTTGTTCAAAGTAACTCAGATAATGGCCCAGCTTTTGCGTTCAGGGTATGTAAGGAGCTTTCCAAAGCCCTTAGGATTGACTGGAAGTTCCACCTCCCTTATCACCCACAGAGTTCCGGGGTAGTAGAAAGGATGAATAGACCAATTAAAGAAAAAATAAGTAAAATCACTGGAGGCACGTTCATTAATTGGAAAAAGTTCTTGCCTATAGCCCTAGCAGAAATTAGGATGCAGCCTAATAAGAATACTGGTTACTCACCATTTGAGGTCCTAATGGGAAGACCCTTCCCCACCCCTTGGGGTCCAAAGGGCCCCGTGATAGAAAAAGGGGATCTAGAAGTAGTACAGGCAGAATATGTCCTTGTAGAAACTTTAGATCAAATTGAACGAGATGTTGCTTGTGCCTCTCCTTTCTCTCCACAGGAACCTACGCATCCTTTCCAGCCAGGAGACGTGGTGATAGTCCAGCGCTTGGCAAAAGGACGAAAACAGACTGAGTTCCCGTTTGGACCATCCACCCGAGTGGTAGCAGTCACCAGAACAGCAATTCTCACAGAAGAGGCTCCAATCTGGATTCACGCTAGCAGAGTTAAAAGGGTCCCTGAGGCTTCTTCTCCGGTGACGGACAAAGACAAAGAGGGTGAAGCAGGTGTGAAATCCCTGAACAAAGAGGGGAGCACAGAAGAAGTTTCCCTGAAAAGTGCCTTGCCACAGGCTGAATAACCCCACAATATTCTGGGAGATTTTTTGTCTGCTGATAATTATTAATCTTTGTGTTTTCTTGCCAGTCTGGCTTATTACTACATGTATTTATCACCCAGAGGAGATGAGTTTTTTCTGCGGTGCACCAAATAATCTGTCAGTATATAAAAGCGCTCATGAGCAAGATCCTTTTGCTCCCGTCCCCTTTTATTCTGAACAGAATAGTATAGTCAGGATGGAAAATGCCCTAAATGTTAGTTCATTGTGCCTTAAAGACTTAAAGACAGAGCCCACGGGACCTTATACAAACATGTGTTATTGCTGTGCCTACACCCGATGAATCCCTCCTTGAAGTCTGGTCGATGGCTAACAATACACAATCTTTATTCCCTTGTATGACTTTTGTGGGGAGTGTCAGAAATTAGGAAATAGCAGAGATACTATTAGATTAATTACTATTAATGTGACTATAGCAGAGACTTGTTTTACCTTTTCCCAGAATATGACATTATATTGTGATTGTAGAGACATAAAAAGTGGATTACCTAAGAATAGTGTATATGATTATATTGACGACACCTGCAAAAAGAATAGTAGGCTTGCTAGCTCCTTGAATAATTCCATAAGTTGTAATAAGACCATTGTGACTCCCAGTTTTATCTATAATATAATGCTCCCTAAGGGATATTTTTTGTCTTGTGGTAACAGCACTTACAATTACATTCCTGCAAATGTTATTGGAGGTCCCTGTGCGTTATCCAGGCTGACTTTGGCCCTTCCCAGTGAACCCCCTATCAGGAGAGCTTACAGATCGGTTACCAAGACTTTATCAGAAAACTGTGACTCTACTTTACCCCTTCTCAGCCGGGCAGAATATACAAGTTTGGGCGCCTCTATATTAGGAGCGCCTGGACTGGCTATATATAATACTCGTACTATAAATTCTATTGCATGTGACATGGCTAAATCTCTGAATCATACCTCTATCGCCTTATCAGACATGCTTTTAGATCTACAAGGCGTAAGAGGAGCAGTGCTACAAACTAGATTTGCTGTGGATTATCTGTTACTTAAACATAATATAGGATGTCAAGATTTTAAAGGAATGTGTTGCTTTAATTTATCTGACATTCCAGATCAATCCAGTCCCATATTCAAGCGTTACATGAAATTGCCAATAATATCAAGAAGGGTGTTGATTAATTCTCTTGGTGGGACTGGTTATTGAGCTGGCTGCCGGATTTGAGTTGGTTAAGAACATTATTTATCAGTATTATAATTATAATAGCTTCCTTGATTATCATATGTTGTTGTATCCAATGTATCCCTTCCCTCATACAGATTTTTTTGTGTAATGTGTCCAAAACCCACAGATCCTGGACAATCATATGCTACTTACCTCTCTATGAGAGAAAGAAGATAAGTCATATTCATGACTTAAGAGGGGATTGAAGGGTTAAATAGAATAAGCTATATTATCTGTATGAATGACAGGATGTTGGGTGACATCATAATAGAGGGTGAATGTATTTACATTAGCCTTATTTCCATATAAGAAATTGTTTCTACTCAGCACTATTGTATATGTGAACCATATCTGATTCCTGTATGTATGTATGTATATATAAGAAGCCTATTGTCAAGATAAAATCAGAGCTGTTTCGATTACCATACTGTGTGTGTGTGTGTGTGTGTGTGTCATTGACATAGTTCTCCAGGAAGTTCCTGCATCCACAAACGCTAGGAACACAATTGTCCAGCCAGGGCACAGTTCTGGAGGATGACGAGGTGGATTATGAGGAGGAGATGGAGGAGGAGGAGGAACAGTGTTCACAGCAGGGTGGCACCCAAACCAGCTCATGGCCATCATTGGTGCATGGCTGGGGGGATACAGAGGACACAGACGACACACCTCCCACAGAGGATAGCTTTTCATTGCCTCTGGACAGCCTGGCTGTTAGGGATGCTAGCTTAATTGTGTGGGAGGGCACCGGGCAGAGTACCGGGCAGGGAGACCGCAAGGAGAGAGGCAGGGTGGAGGCGTCGACAACAGAGAGGTAGACGGTAGTAGAGGATCAAGCAAAAGAGTAGTCGGGGACAATTCCGAGGTCGGCAGCAGTCGAGTTGTTAGTAGTTAGAGTTGAGCGGACACCTGGATGTTCGGGTTCGAGAAGTTCGGCCGAACTTCCCGGAAATGTTCGGGTTCGGGATCTGAACCCGATCCGAACTTCGTCCCGAACCCGAACCCCATTGAAGTCGATGGGGACCCGAACTTTTCGGCACTAAAAAGGCTGTAAAACAGCCAAGGAAATGGCTAGAGGGCTGCAAAAGGCAGCAACGTGTAGGTAAATCCCATGCAAACAAATGTGGATAGGGAAATGAATAAAAATACAAATAAAATAAATAAAAATTAACCAATATCAATTGGAGAGCGGTCCCATAGCAGAGAATCTGGCTTCATGTCACCCACCACTGGAACAGTCCATTCTCAGATATTTAGGCCCCGGCACCCAGGCAGAGGAGAGAGGTCCCGTAACAGAGAATCTGGCTTCATGTCAGCAGAGAATCAGTCTGCATGTCATAGCAGAGAATCAGGCTTCACGTCAGCCACCACTGCAACAGTCCATTGTCATATATTTAGGCCCAGCACCCAGGCAGAGGAGAGAGGTCCCGTAACTAGAGAATCTGTCTTCATGTCAACAGATAAATCAGTCTGCATGTCATAGCAGAGAATCAGGCTTCACGTCAGCCACCAGTGCAACAATCCATTGTCATATATTTAGGCCCAGCACCCAGGCAGAGGAGAGAGGTCCCGTAACAGAGAATCTGTCTTCATGTCAGCAGAGAATCAGTCTGCATGTCATAGCAGAGAATCAGGCTTCACGTCAGCCACCACTGCAACAGTCCATTGGCATATATTTAAGCCCAGCACCCAGGCAGAGGAGAGAGGTCCTGTAACAGAGGATCTGGCTTCATGTCAGCAGAGAATCAGTCTGCATGTCATAGCAGAGAATCAGGCTTCATGTCAGCCACCACTGCAACAGTCCATTGGCATATATTTAGGCCCAGCACCCAGGCAGAGGAGAGAGGTCCCGTAACAGAGGTTCTGGCTTCATGTCAGCAGAGAATCAGTCTGCATGTCATAGCAGAGAATTAGGCTTCACGTCAGCCACCACTGCAACAGTCCATTGTCATATATTTAGGCCCAGCACACAGGCAGAGGAGAGAGGTCCCGTAACAGAGGATCTGGCTTCATGTCAGCAGAGAATCAGTCTGCATGTCATAGCAGAGAATCAGGCTTCACGTCAGCCACCACTGCAACAGTCCATTGGCATATATTTAGGCCCAGCACCCAGGCAGAGGAGAGAGGTCCCGTAACAGAGAATCTGTCTTCATGTCAGCAGAGAATTAGTCTGCATGTCATAGCAGAGAATCAGGCTTCACGTCAGCCACCACTGCAACAGTCCATTGTCAGATATTTAGGCCCAGCACCCAGGCAGAGGAGAGAGGTCCCGTAACAGAGAATCTGTCTTCATGTCAGCAGAGAATCAGTCTGCATGTCATAGCAGAGAATCAGGCTTCACGTCAACCACCAGTGCAACAGTCCATTGTCATATATTTAGGCCCAGCACCCAGGCAGAGGAGAGAGGTCCCGTAACAGAGGATCTGTCTTTATGTCAGCAGAGAATCAGTCTGCATGTCATAGCAGAGAATCAGGCTTCACGTCACCCACCACTGCAACAGTCCATTGGCATATACAGACGTGGACAAAATTGTTGGTACCCTTTGGTCAATGAAAGAAAAAGTCACAATGGTCACAGAAATAACTTTAATCTGACAAAAGTAATAATAAATTAAAATTCTATAAATGTTAACCAATGAAAGTCAGACATTGTTTTTCAACCATGCTTCAACAGAATTATGTAAAAAAATAAACTCATGAAACAGGCATGGACAAAAATGATGGTACCCCTAACTTAATATTTTGTTGCGCAACCTTTTGAGGCAATCACTGCAATCAAACGCTTCCTGTAACTGTCAATGAGACATCTGCACCTCTCAGCAGGTATTTTGGCCCACTCCTCATGAGCAAACTGCTCCAGTTGTGTCCGGTTTGAAGGGTGCCTTTTCCAGACTGCATGTTTCAGCTCCTTCCAAAGATGCTCAATAGGATTGAGGTCAGGGCTCATAGAAGGCCACTTTAGAATAGTCCAATTTTTTCCTCTTAGCCATTCTTGGGTGTTTTTAGCGGTGTGTTTTGGGTCATTGTCCTGTTGCAAGACCCATGACCTGCGACTGAGACCAAGCTTTCTGACACTGGCTAGTACATTTCTCTCTAGAATTCCTTGATAGTCTTGAGATTTCATTGTACCCTGCACAGATTCAAGACACCCTGTGCCAGACGCAGCAAAGCAGCCCCAGAACATAACAGAGCCTCCTCCATGTTTCACAGTAGGGACAGTGTTCTTTTCTTGATATGCTTCATTTTTTCGTCTGTGAACATACAGCTGATGTGCCTTGGCAAAAACTTCGATTTTTGTCTCATCTGTCCACAGGACATTCTCCCAGAAGCTTTGTGGCTTGTCAACATGTAGTTTGGCATATTCCAGTCTTGCTTTTTTATGATTCGTTTTCAACAATGGTGTCCTCCTTGGTCGTCTCCCATGTAGTCCACTTTGGCTCAAACAACGACGGATGGTGCGATCTGACACTGATGTTCCTTGAGCATGAAGTTCACCTTGAATCTCTTTAGAAGTCTTTCTAGGCTCTTTTGTTACCATTCGGATTATCCGTCTCTTAGATTTGTCATCAATTTTCCTCCTGCGGCCACGTCCAGGGAGGTTGGCTACAGTCCCATGGATCTTAAACTTATGAATAATATGTGCAACTGTACTCACAGGAACATCTAGTTGCTTGGAGATGGTCTTATAGCCTTTACCTTTAACATGCTTGTCTATAATTTTCTTTCTGATCTCTTGAGACAGCTCTTTCCTTTGCTTCCTCTGGTCCATGTCGAGTGTGGTACACACCATATCACCAAACAACACAGTGATTACCTGGAGCCATATATATAGGCCCAATGGCTGATTACAAGGTTGTAGACACCTGTGATGCTAATTAGTGGACACACCTTGAATTAACATGTCCCTTTGGTCACATTATGTTCTGTGTTTTCTAGGGGTACCATCATTTTTGTCCATGCCTGTTTCATGAGTTTATTTTTTTACATAATTCTGTTGAAGCATGGTTGAAAAACAATGTCTGACTTTCATTGGTTAACATTTATAGAATTTTAATTTATTATTACTTTTGTCAGATTAAAGTTATTTCTGTGACCATTGTGACTTTTTCTTTCATTGACCAAAGGGTACCAACAATTTTGTCCACGTCTGTATTTAGGCCCAGCACACAGGCAGAGGAGAGAGGTCCCGTAACAGAGAATCTGTCTTCATGTCAGTAGAGAATCAGTCTGCATGTCATAGCAGAGAATCAGGCTTCACGTCACCCAACATGGGAACAGTCCATTGGCATATATTTAGGCCCAGGCACCCAGGCAGAGGAGAGAGGTCCCGTAACAGAGAATCTGTCTTCATGTCAGCAGAGAATCAGTTTGCATGTCATAGCAGAGATTCAGGCTTCACGTCAGCCACCACTGCAACAGTCCATTGGCATATATTTAGGCCCAGCACCCAGGCAGAGGAGAGAGGTCCCGTAACAGAGGATCTGTCTTCATGTCAGCAGAGAATCAGTCTGCATGTCATAGCAGAGAATCAGGCTTCATGTCAGCCACCACTGCAACAGTCCATTGGCATATATTTAGGCCCAGCACACAGGCAGAGGAGAGAGGTCCCGTAACAGAGAATCTGTCTTCATGTCAGCAGAGAATCAGTCTGCATGTCATAGCAGAGAATCAGGCTTCATGTCAGCCACCACTGCAACAGTCCATTGGCATATATTTAGGCCCAGCACACAGGCAGAGGAGAGAGGTCCTTTAACAGAGAATCTGTCTTCATGTCAGCAGAGAATCAGTCTGCATGTCATAGCAGAGAATCAGGCTTCACGTCAGCCACCAGTGCAACAGTCCATTGTCATATATTTAGGCCCAGCACCCAGGCAGAGGAGAGAGGTCCCGTAACAGAGAATCTGGCTTCATGTCAGCAGAGAATTAGTCTGCATGTCATAGCAGAGAATCAGGCTTCACGTCACCCAACACTGGAACAGTCTATTGGCATATATTTAGGCCCCGGCACCCAGACAGAGGAGAGGTTCATTCAACTTTGGGTAGCCTCGCAAAAAAAATAGGATTGAATGAGGAAGTGCCCTGGAGTACAATAATATATGGTTAAGGGGAGGTAGTTAATGTCTAATCTGCACAAGGGATGGACAGGTCCTGTGGGATCCATGCCTGGTTAATTTTTATGAACGTCAGCTTGTCCACATTGGCTGTAGACAGGCGGCTGCGTTTGTCTGTAATGACGCCCCCTGCCGTGCTGAATACACGTTCAGACAAAACGCTGGCCGCCGGGCAGGCCAGCACCTCCAAGGCATAAAAGGCTAGCTCTGGCCACGTGGACAATTTAGAGACCCAGAAGTTGAATGGGGCCGAACCATCAGTCAGTACGTGGAGGGGTGTGCACACGTACTGTTCCACAATGTTAGTGAAATGTTGCCTCCTGCTAACACGTTGCGTATCAGGTGGTGGTGCAGTTAGCTGTGGCGTGTTTGCAAAACTTTTCCACATCTCTGCCATGCTAACCCTGCCCTCAGAGGAGCTGGCCGTGACACAGCTGCCTTGGCGACCTCTTGCTCCTCCTCTGCCTTGGCCTTGGGCTTCCACTTGTTCCCCTGTGACATTTGGGAATGCTCTCAGTAGCGCGTCTACCAACGTGCGCTTGTACTCGCGCATCTTCCTATCACGCTCCAGTGCAGGAAGTAAGGTGGGCACATTGTCTTTGTACCGTGGATCCAGCAGGGTGGCAACCCAGTAGTCCGCACACGTTAAAATGTGGGCAACTCTGCTGTCGTTGCGCAGGCACTGCAGCATGTAGTCGCTCATGTGTGCCAGGCTGCCCAGGGGTAAGGACAAGCTGTCCTCTGTGGGAGGCGTATCGTCATAGTCCTGCCTTTCCCCCCAGCCACGCACCAGTGATGGGCCCGAGCTGCGTTGGGTGCCACCCTGCTGTGACCATGCTTCATCCTCATCCTCCTCCACCTTCTCCTCATTCCTCGTCCTCCTCGTCCTCCAGTAGTGGGCCCTGGCTGGCCACATTTGTACCTGGCCTCTGCTGTTGCAAAAAACCTCCCTCTGAGTCACTTCGAAGAGACTGGCCTGAAAGTGCTAAAAATGACCCCTCTTCCTCCTCCTCTTCCTCCTCCTCCTCCTGGGCCACCTCCTCTTCCATCATCGCCCTAAGTGTTTTCTCAAGGAGACATAGAAGTGGTATTGTAACGCTGATAACGGCATCATCGCCACTGGCCATGTTGGTGGAGTACTCGAAACAGCGCAACAGGGCACACAGGTCTTGCATGGAGGCCCAGTCATTGGTGGTGAAGTGGTGCTGTTCCGCAGTGCGACTGACCCGTGCGTGCTGCAGCTGAAACTCCACTATGGCCTGCTGCTGCTCGCACAGTCTGTCCAGCATGTGCAAGGTGGAGTTCCACCTGGTGGGCACGTCGCATATGAGGCGGTGAGCGGGAAGGCCGAAGTTACGCTGTAGCGCAGACAGGCGAGCAGCGGCAGGATGTGAACGCCGGAAGCGCAAACAGACGGCCCGCACTTTATGCAGCAGCTCTGACATGTCGGGGTAGTTGTGAATGAACTTCTGCACCACCAAATTCAGCACATGCGCCAGGCAAGTCCCAGAGCTGCAACGAGATTTCGCCCATTATCGCACACCACCAGGCCGGGCTTGAGGCTCACCGGCAGCAACCACTCGTCGGTCTGTTGTTCTATACCCCACCACAACTCCTGTGCGGTGTGGGGCCTGTCCCCCAAACATATGAGTTTCAGAATGGCCTGCTGACGTTTACCCGGGGCTGTGCTGAAGTTGGTGGTGAAGGTGTGTGGCTGACTGGATGAGCAGGTGGAAGAAGAGGAGGAGGAAGCCGAGAAGGAGGAGGTGGCAACAGGAGGCAAAGAATGTTGCCCTGCGATCCTTGGCGGCGGAAGGACATGCGCCAAACAGCTCTCCGCCTGGGGCCCAGCTGCCACTACATTTACCAAATTTTTTTTTTTTATCGCTGCACATTCACTTTACACGCACTGCGGCGATAAAAAAATCAGTTTTGATATTTTTTATCAACCGCAGCAGCCTCCGGTACTTCGCTAGCCTCCCATTTGTAAGACAGGCTTGCTTTTTTTTTCTTGGGTAGTCTCAGGGAATACCCCGAAATTTAGTTGCCCACATGTCTAACAGGGGGTATTCTTCTGAAGAGGCCTACAGGCTTCTGACCCAGTCGGATGAGGAGTGGGAACCCTCATCTGATGAATCCAGCGGGTCAGAATACGAACCTGTAGAAAGCAGTGGCTCTCTGACCCAAAGTTCGGACGAGGAGGCTGAGGTCCCTGATAGCACCAGGCGTACCCGGCCCCGTGTCGCTAGACCACAGGTTGCGCAGGATCCGCTTCAAGAGCAGCAGAGTGGGGCTGGTGCTGTCGGATTACGTGGTGAGGCATACACCAGCAGCCCAGCCCTTCCTGGACCTAGTACCAGCACTGCCGTACAACCTGGTGAAGTAGCGAGCACCAGAAGGGCAGTTGAAGCTGGTACGGTGGCACGTGCAGTAGTGACCCCGTCGCAGCCACCGCAAAGACGTGCCCGTAGAGCCCCTAGAATCCCAGAGGTGCTGGCAAACCCTGATTGGCAGTCCCCAACTTCAGCCGCACCCGTAGTTTTCCCTTTCACCGCCCAGTCTGGAGTTCGGGTTGAGACAGCTCAGATCGATTCGGCCCTGGGATTTTTTGAGCTGTTCTTGACTGCGGAGCTTTTAGACTTAGTCGTGGCAGAGACAAACAGGTATGCCACACAATTTATCACCGCTAACCCGGAAAGCTTTTATGCCCAGCCTTTCCGGTGGAAACCAGTCCAAGTTTCCGAATTTAAAACTTTTCTGGGCCTCCTCCTCAACATGGGCCTGACAAAAAAGCATGAATTGCGGTCATATTGGTCCACGAACCCGATTCATCACATGCCCATGTTCTCTGCTTCTATGTCCAGGACACGATTTGAGGTCATCCTGCGTTTCCTGCACTTTAGTGACAACACCGCCTCCCGTCCCAGGGGCCACCCTGCTTTTGACCGGCTCCACAAAATTCGGCCCCTCATAGACCATTTCAACCAGAAATTTGCAGATTTGTATACCCCTGAGCAAAACATCTGCATAGACGAGTCCCTGATACATTTTACCGGGCGCCTTGGCTTCAAACAATACATCCCAAGCAAGCGCGCCCGGTATGGGGTCAAATTGTATAAGCTCTGTGAAAGGGCCACAGGCTATACCCACAAATTTCGGGTCTATGAGGGAAAAGATCAGACCCTGGAGCCGGTCGGTTGCCCTGACTACCTGGGGAGCAGTGGGAAGACAGTTTGGGACTTGGTGTCACCCTTATTCGGCAAGGGGTACCATCTTTATGTGGACAATTTCTACACAAGTGTGGCCCTCTTTAGGCATTTGTTTCTAGAACGGATTGGCGCCTGTGGTACCGCGCGAACTAGTCGCGCGGGCTTCCCCCAACGGCTCGTTAGCACCCGTCTTGCAAGGGGGCAGAGGGCCGCACTGTGTAACGAAGAACTGCTCGCGGTGAAATGGAGAGACAAGCGTGACGTTTACATGCTCTCCTCCATTCACGCAGACACGACAATACAAATTGAGCGAGCAACCCGTGTCATTGAAAAGCCCCTCTCAGTCCACGACTATAACCTCCACATGGGAGGGGTCGACTTGAATGACCAGATGTTGGCTCCGTATTTAGTTTCCCGACGCACCAGACGCTGGTATAAGAAGGTGTCTGTATATTTAATTCAATTGGCTCTGTACAATAGTTTTGTTCTCTACAGTAAGGCTGGGAGAACTGGATCCTTCCTCAAATTTCAGGAAGAGATCATCGCGAACCTCCTGTATCCAGGAGGTTCCGTGGCCCCATCCACCAGTGTAGTTAGCCGTCTACACGAGCGACACTTCCCCAGTGTCGTTGCTGGTACCTCAAACCGACCGCCACCCCGAAAAAAATGTCGTGTCTGTAGCAGGAGTGGAATAAGGCGTGACACCCGCTATTTCTGTCCTGACTGTCCCGACCACCCTGCCCTATGCTTAGGGGAGTGTTTCCGAAAGTACCACACACAGGTACACCTAGCATAGGGATCACATCTCACCAGGATAGGCACACAGGGCTATTAGGGCCCATTCACTCACAGCTGCTGCAAACGTCTCCTTTCACATGGGACAAAGTGCATAACGCACTTCGCCACATCTTTGGGCGATTTGCGCTTTGCACATTGACCCATGGGGAAGGAGAGGTTTGTTCTATAAAGGTAAAAAAACAAAACAAAAAAAAAAAAAAAAAAAACAGGTAAGCAAACCTGATGTTTAGTTCCAAAAGTTAAAGTTACATGTTCTGTTCCAAAGTTAATAAAATTATTGCGTTGTGGCCTGGTTTTTTTCTTTTTTTTTTTTTTTTGTCTTTTTACCTTCCAGGTGGACCAACCGATCTACTAGCTGCAGCACCGATGTGCATTCTGACAGAAGCATTGCGCTGCTGTCAGATTACACGCAAGTCGGTGTATGCGGCGCTGCAAGACGGGATTTTCTCCTCTGCAGTGACAGATACGTTTGCCGAGGCATACGAGCTGAGGAAGAGGCGGCGTTCCTATGCTTTGGCAAGCACTTTGTATGTATATATATATATATAAAAAAAAAAATCCCGGCAATGATTTATTCATCCACATCGATTGATGCGAATGGAGAAATCTGGTTTGCCAGGGCATACAAGCTAAGTGGGTATGGATGTAGGGCGGAGCTCCTATGTCCTGGCAGACACCTTTCCCCTCCATTTTTTTTTTTTTGGCAGAGATTTTTTCATCCACATTGATCGATGCGAATGAAGAAATCTGTGCCGTTCATTTTTTTCTTTCAGCCCAGAGGCTGAACGGAAAAAAAAATCTCATTACCTGTATGCTCAATATAAGGAGGATAGCAGAAACTCCTAATGCTGGCCATACATGTAATGATTGCAGAGACCCTCAAATGCCAGGGCAGTACAAACACCCCACAACTGACCCCATTTTGGAAAGAAGACACCCCAAGGTATTTGCTGAGGGGCATATTGAGTCCATGAAAGATTGAAATTTTTGTCCTAAGTTAGCGGAAAGTGAGACTTTGTGAGAAAAAACAAAAAAAAAATCAATTTCCGCTAACTTATGCGAAAAAAAAAAAAATTCTATGAACTTGCCAGGCCCCTCATTGGATACCTTGGGGTGTCTTCTTTCCAAAGTGGGGTCACATGTGGGGTATTTATACTGCCCTGGCTTTTTAGGGGCCCTAAAGCGTGAGAAGAAGTCTGGGATCCAAATGTCTAAAAATGCCCTCCTAAAAGGAATTTGGGCACCTTTGCGCATCTAGGCTGCAAAAAAGTGTGACACATCTGATATCGCCGTACTCAGAAGAAGTTGGGGAATGTGTTTTGGGGTGTCATTTTACATATACCCATGCTGGGTGAGATAAATATCTTGGTCAAATGCCAACTTTGTATAAAAAAATTGGAAAAGTTGTCTTTTGCCAACATATTTCTCTCACCCAGCATGGGTATATGTAAAATGGCACCCCAAAACACATTCCCCAACTTCTCCTGAGTACGGCGATACCAGATGTGTGACACTTTTTTGATGCCAAGGTGGGCAAAGGGGCACATATTCCAAAGTGCACCTTTCGGATTTTGCAGGCCATTTTTTACACATTTTGATTGCAAAGTACTTCTCACACATATGGGCCCCTAAATTGCCAGGGCAGTATAACTACCCCACAAGTGACCCCATTTTGGAAAGAAGACACCCCAAGGTATTCTGTGAGGGGCATGGTGAGTTCCTAGAATTTTTTATTTTTTGTCGCAAGTTAGTGGAATATGAGACTTTGTAAGAAAAAAAAAAAAAAAAAAAAAAACATCATCATTTTCCGCTAACTTGTGACAAAAAAAAAAAAATTCTAGGAACTCGCAGTGCCCCTCACGGAATACCTTAGGGTGTCTTCTTTCCAAAATGGGGTCACTTGTGGCGTAGTTATACTGCCCTGGCAATTTAGGGGCCCATATGTGTGAGAAGAACTTTGCAATCAAAATGTGTAAAAAATGGCCTGCAAAATCCGAAAGGTGCACTTTGGAATTTGTGCCCCTTTGCCCACCTTGGCAGCAAAAAAGTGTGACACATCTGGTATCGCCGTACTCAGGAGAAGTTGGGGAATGTGTTTTGGGGTGTCATTTTACATATACCCATGCTGGGTGAGAAAAATATCTTGGTCAAATGCCAACTTTGTATAAAAAAATGGGAAAAGTTGTCGTTTGCCAAGATATTTCTCTCACCCAGCATGGGTATATGTAAAATGACACCCCAAAACACATTCCCCAACTTCTCCTGAGTACGGCGATACCACATGTGTGACACTTTTTTGATGCCAAGGTGGGCAAAGGGGCGCATATTCCAAAGTGCACCTTTCGGATTTCACCGGTCATTTTTTACAGATTTTGATTGCAAAGTACTTCTCACACATATGGGCCCCTAAATTGCCAGGGCAGTATAACTACGCCACAAGTGACCCCATTTTGGAAAGAAGACACCCCAAGGTATTCCGTGAGGGGCATTTAGAGTTCCTAGAATTTTTTATTTTTTGTCGCAAGTTAGTGGAATATGAGACTTTGTAAGGAAAAAAGAGAAAAGAAAAAAAATCATCATTTTCCGCTAACTTGTGACAAAAAATAAAAAATTCTAGGAACTCGCAGTGCCCCTCACGGAATACCTTGGGATGTCTTCTTTCCAAAATGGGGTCACTTGTGGCGTAGTTATACTGCCCTGGCAATTTAGGGGCCCATATGTGTGAGAAGTACTTTGCAATCAAAATCTGTAAAAAATGACCGGTGAAATCCGAAAGGTGCACTTTGGAATATGCGCCCCTTTGCCCACTTTGGCATCAAAAAAGTGTCACACATGTGGTATCGCCGTACTCAGGAGAAGTTGGGGAATGTGTTTTGGGGTGTCATTTTACATATACCCATGCTGGGTGAGAAAAATATCTTGGTCAAATGCCAACTTTGTATAAAAAAATGGGAAAAGTTGTCTTTTGCCAAGATATTTCTCTCACCCAGCATGGGTATATGTAAAATGACACCCCAAAACACATTCCCCAACTTCTCCTGAGTACGGCGATACCACATGTGTGACACTTTTTTGCTGCCAAGGTGGGCAAAGGGGCGCATATTCCAAAGTGCACCTTTCGGATTTCACCGGTCATTTCTTACACATTTTGATTGCAAAGTTCTTCTCACACATTTGGGCCCCTAAATTGCCAGGGCAGTATAACTACCCCACAAGTGACCCCATTTTGGAAAGAAGACACCCCAAGGTATTCTGTGAGGGGCATGGTGAGTTCCTAGAATTTTTTATTTTTTGTCGCAAGTTAGTGCAATATGAGACTTTGTAAGAAAAATAAAAATAAATAAATCATCATCATTTTCCGCTAACTTGTGGCAAAAAATAAAAAGTTCTATGAACTCACTATGCCCATCAGCGAATACCTTAGGGTGTCTACTTTCCGAAATGGGGTCATTTGTGGGGTAGTTATACTGTTTGGGCATTGTAGAACCTCAGGAAACATGACAGGTGCTCAGAAAATCAGAGCCGTTTCAAAAAGCGGAAATTCACATTTTTGTACCATAGTTTGTAAATGCTATAACTTTTACCCAAACCATTTTTTTTTTTTGCCCAAACATTTTTTTTTTATCAAAGACATGTAGAACTATAAATTTAGTGAAAAATTTATATATGGATGTCGTTTTTTTTGCAAAATTTCACAGCTGAAAGTGAAAAATGTCATTTTTTTGCAAAAAAATCGTTACATTTTGATTAATAACAAAAAAAGTAAAAATGTCAGCAGCAATAAAATACCACCAAATGAAAGCTCTATTAGTGAGAAGAAAAGGAGGTAAAATTCATTTGGGTGGTAAGTTGCATGACCGAGCGATAAACGGTAAAAGGAGTGTAGTGCCGAAGTGTAAAAAGTGGCCTGGTCATGAAGGGGGTTTCACCTAGCGGGGCTGAAGTGGTTAAAGTAGGCCTGATACAGCAGAAACCACTAAATTAGGAAATTGCTAAATTGGGAATTGTATTTCAACCCTGAACAAAAACTGTGCTTTGACGGACACTAAATAACTTGCCCAGCCACAACAGTACAGCAGTAACGACACATTTAGCAGGATATAAATTTGAGGCCTAGTATTTAGGCGCTGGGTGACAGGTATAGGTTTACTGACAGAATTACACTTGGAAATGCACAGTAGCGTGTGTGTGAAGTTATTCAGAATGACCCTATCAGCACATTGATTCTGATATACCCTTTTAGGGATGTATTTAAAGTAGGCCTGATACAGCAGAAACCACTAAATTAGGAAATTGCTAAATTGGGAATTGTATTATAACCCAGAACAAAAAATGTGCTTTGATGGACACTAAATAACTTGCCCAGCCACAACAGTACAGCAGTAACGACAGATTTAGCAGGATATAAATTTGAGGCCTAGTATTTAGGCGCTGGGTGACAGGTATACGTTCTATGGACAGAATTAGACTGGGATATGCACAGTAGCGTGTGTGTGAAGTTATTGAGAATGACCTTATCAGCACCTTGATTCTGATATACCCTTTTAGGGATGTATTTAAAGTAGGCCTAATACAGCAGAAACCACTAAATTAGGAAATTGCTAAATTGGGAATTATATTATAACCCAGAACAAAAAATGTGCTTTGACGGACACTAAATAACTTGCCCAGCCACAACAGTACAGCAGTAACGACAGATTTAGCAGGATATAAATTTGAGGCCTAGTATTTAGGCGCTGGGTGACAGGTATACGTTTTACGGACAGAATTAGACTGGGATATGCACAGTAGCGTGTGTGTGAAGTTATTGAGAATGACCCTATCAGCACCTTGATTCTGATATACCCTTTTAGGGATGTATTTAAAGTAGGCCTGATACAGCAGAAACCACTAAATTAGGAAATTGCTAAATTGGGAATTGTATTTCAACCCAGAACAAAAACTGTGCTTTGACGGACACTAAATAACTTGCCCAGCCACAACAGTACAGCAGTAACGACAGATTTAGCAGTATATAAATTTGAGGCTTAGTATTTAGGCGCTGGGTGACAGGTATACGTTTTACGGACAGAATTAGACTGGGATATGCACAGTAGCGTGTGTGTGAAGTTATTGAGAATGACCCTATCAGCACCTTGATTCTGATATACCCTTTTAGGGATGTATTTAAAGTAGGCCTGATACAGCAGAAACCACTAAATTAGGAAATTGCTAAATTGGGAATTGTATTTCAACCCAGAACAAAAACTGTGCTTTGACGGACACTAAATAACTTGCCCAGCCACAACAGTACAGCAGTAACGACAGATTTAGCAGGATATACATTTGAGGCCTAGTATTTAGGCGCTGGGTGACAGGTATACGTTTTACGGACAGAATTAGACTGGGATATTGTTGTGCCTTTTCATAGGTAAATGCATTGATATCCAATTTATTTTAGTCAAGATGAATGTTCATTACCTTTAAGAGCCATGCTCAACTATAGTTACAATTTTGTATGTCTTGAGAAGGCCAAAGTAAGGTCATACAAAGGTTTCTGCTCTTTAGTGTTATTCTTCTCATGAGTGTACCAGTCTGAGAAGAGGCCTCCTTATCTACTTATAAATTTATGACGGGAGGTAAAGATAAGCTCTATGCAGCTGGTGATAATTACCTATACAATTAGGCATTTATCAATGAAGCAAATATATAATATGTATGTATTCATTTAATGAGCCTTAGTCCTTAGCATAAGACAATCAGTAGAACATATAATATATATTATACTGTTATATGTGATGAAGACAACATGTATCCAGTATATTATATATATTTCTCATTAGGAGAATATTTGTCTCTAAAAGAGTGTCTGTGAAGATGTGTGTTTTGTAACAATTATTCACCTCTTTGGTATGAGAGGAGGTACTGATATCCCTGAGTAAACAAAGCCATTGAAGTTATTTACGATGGAAAAATTAACAATGTGAGAAACATTCAGAGAGACGCCTAGAGGTCTGTCTCTGATTGCTACAAGTGTCAAATCTAATCCCTATAGCCTTGAATTAAAGCTTTTAAGGTCAATTGTATATTATACCTTTATTCAGACTTACAGAAGTTAACCCTTTATACTATGATGCAAATAGCTTACACAGCAGTGCCACCTAGGTATCAATAGGTGACATTACAATAGTAGCAAAAGTGAATTCTGGGTAAGGTTATGATGTCATTTCTTATCAATAGTCACACCCATCTGACAATGATTGGAAAGTTACAAACTAGGAAGGTGTGTCTAACTGATAAGTTTGTGATCATAAACCATACAAAAGGGGACAGAAGGGGACACACACAAGAAAGAGGAGAGGAGAGAGGAGAATTTGAACTCTCTAGAGGGGTCTATCAGGATGAAAGCCATGGTTAGATGCGCTATGATGGACCACCCAGCTTTCCTAGGAGCATAAGTGAGATTTCTACTAGAACTTGGTAAGAGACACAGAAAATGATATTTCATTTTATTAAGACTAATTTGATAGTGTGGGTGAAATTATACCATCTAGGTTGGCGAATAAATAAATAATTAAATTAATTGATCATCTCCATATTGAGATGTAGTCTTAGGATATTGTGAGGCTTCATTCTACCTGCAGAAGAATCAAGACTCATAATCTAGCAAAGCATTAAATAATTGCTTAGATATATATATATATATATATCTTGATAGAACATTCTTCGCCAAGCTAAGTGATGGATTCCCACAGGAAAGACTTATTTCAAGTCCTTCCCATTTAAGATATGGTCTAGCAAAGATCCTATATCCCTGTTATTTGTCTTAATAGTCTTACCAAAGTTATATGTGTAAAAAATAGTCCAGGATGGGGCGGAAGGATACAGTTATCTCTTCTAAGTTATATCCTTGATTGGATTTGCCCATGCCTGAAGTCATGTGATGTGTAGTTGGTTAGAAGGGGGCAGAATGTATTTAGCATTCCATATTGATGTCTAGGATTAGACATGCCCGTCTTGATATCATGAGGCTCTCTCTGAACATAAAGTGATGTATATAACTTATGTTTATATTTTGATATCCTAACCTAATAATAGCTTGGTTATAATGTGACAAGTTATTTCCACTCACATGTATTGTTAAGCTTGTAATGCTTTATATTAACAATATATATATATATTCATTTGCATGTTTCATTGTGTTTATTTACTTATATATGTTTGTAACCTTGTAACCAATAAATCTGCATATTTTTATAAACCTGTGTATTATTGTATAATGCAGAACTACATGTTTTATCATTAACGTCATCTCACGTCAAAAAGAACTTATTTATCTGAGGAAATAGTCAGCCTCAGATGTGAATTGTATCAATTAGGTTGTCTACGATTCACCAGGTCATGATTTTAAGAATTTATGACAAATTTTATAAATTTTATATTTTTATGGTTAATAATTTTTATGACCATAATTAATAATTCTTAATTGAATTATTACAACCCGACAATATGCACAGTAGCGTGTGTGTGAAGTTATTGAGAATGACCCTATCAGCACCTTGATTCTGATATACCCTTTTAGGGATGTATTTAAAGTAGGCCTGATACAGCAGAAACCACTAAATTAGGAAATTGCTAAATTGGGAATTGTATTTCAACCCAGAACAAAAAATGTGCTTTGGCGGACAATAAATAACTTGCCCAGCCACAACAGTACAGCAGTAATGACAGATTTAGCAGGATATAAATTTGAGGCCTAGTATTTAGGCGCTGGGTGACAGGTATGCGTTTTACGGACAGAATTTGACTGGGATATGCACAGTAGCGTGTGTGTGAAGGTATTGAGAATGACCCTATCAGCACCTTGATTCTGATATACCCTTTTAGGGATGTATTTAAAGTAGGCCTGATACAGCAGAAACCACTAAATTAGGAAATTGCTAAATTGGGAATTGTATTTCAACCCAGAACAAAAAATGTGCTTTGACGGACACTAAATAACTTGCCCAGCCACAACAGTACAGCAGTAACGACAGATTTAGCTGGATATAAATTTGAGGCCTAGTATTTAGGCTCTGGGTGACAGGTATAGGTTTACTGACAGAATTAGACTTGGAAATGCACAGTAGCGTGTGTGTGAAGTTATTCAGAATGACCCTATGTGCACCTTGAATCTGATATACCCTTTTAGGGATGTATTTAAAGTAGGCCTGATACAGCAGAAACCACTAAATTAGGAAATTGCTAAATTGGGAATTGTATTTCAACCCAGAAAAAAAAATGTGCTTTGACGGACACTAAATAACTTGCCCAGCCACAACAGTACAGCAGTAACGACAGATTTAGCAGGATATAAATTTGAGGCCTAGTATTTAGGCGCTGGGTGACAGGTATAGGTTTACTGACAGTATTAGACTTGGAAATGCACAGTAGCGTGTGTGTGAAGTTATTCAGAATGACCCTATCAGCACCTTGAATCTGATATACCCTTTTAGGGATGTATTTAAAGGAGGCCTGATACAGCAGAAACCACTAAATTAGGAAATTGCTAAATTGGGAATTGTATTTCAACCCAGAGCAAAAAATGTGCTTTGACGGACACTAAATAACTTGCCCAGCCACAACAGTACAGCAGTAACAACAGATTTAGCTGGATATAAACTTGAGGCCTAGTATTTAGGCGCTGGGTGACAGGTATACGTTTACTGACAGAATTAGACTGGGATATGGCCAAAAAATAACCACACTATTGATGGTTAAATGCACTTGGTGTGACAGCTTGACCAACCACACTACTGAGGGTTAAATGCACTTGGTGACAGGCGCAGCTTGCCCCGATGTAGTATATGGCCAAAAAATAAACAGACTATTGCTGGTTAAATGCACTTGGTGTGACAGCTTGACCAACCACACTACTGAGGGTTAAATGCACTTGGTGACAGGCGCAGCTTGCCCCTGATGTAGTATATGGCCAAAAAATAAACAGACTATTGCTGGTTAAATGCACTTGGTGTGACAGCTTGACCAATCACACTACTGAGGGTTAAATGCACTTGGTGACAGGAGCAGATTGCCCCTCATGTAGTATATGGCCAAAAAATAAACAGACTATTGCTGGTTAAATGGACTTGGTGTGACAGCTTCACCCTGATGTAGGATTTAGCCAAAAAACAACCACACCATTGAGGGTTAAATGCACTTGGTGACAGCTTGCCCCTGATGTAGTATATGGCCAAAAAATAAACAGACTATTGCTGGTTAAATGCACTTGGTGTGACAGCTTCACCCTGATGTAGGCTTTAGCCAAAAAACAACCACACCATTGAGGGTTAAATGCACTTGGTGGCAGCTTGTGCTGGCGCAACACAAGACACAAAATGGCCGCCGATCACCCCAGAAAAAAGTGACTGAAAAACGCTCTGGGCAGCCTAAAAACAGTCTTTTGGAGGAGTTAATCAGCCTAATCTCGCCCTACTGTCGCAGCTGAAACCTCTCCCTACGCTAATCAGAGCAGAGTGACGGGCGGCGCTATGTGACTCCAGCTTAAATAGAGGCTGGGTCACATGGTGCTCTGGCCAATCACAGCCATGCCAATAGTAGGCATGGCTGTGACGGCCTCTTGGGGCAAGTAGTATGACGCTTGTTGATTGGCTGCTTTGCAGCCTTTCAAAAAGCGCCAAGAAAGCGACGAACACCGAACCCGAACCCGGACTTTTACGAAAATGTCTGGGTTCGGGTCCGTGTCACAGACACCCCAAAATTCGGTACGAACCCGAACTATACAGTTCGGGTTCGCTCATCCCTAGTAGTAGTAGCAACAGAGGAACAGCAGTAGATGCAGCAGGATCAAGTCCAGAAGAACAATAACCAGCGGGGGTCTGGTGCAAGAGGCTGGGCTTATAAAGAGGAGAGCCTTGGAGAATAGACATGTATACCGGCCTTAACCAGCCATTGTTATGGCTACCTCGTCCGCTTCCACCTACGTCCACCGCCTCCTCAAACTCCTACTCCATATGGACTTCCACCTCATAAATCAAGTTTATTTTTTTCATGTCATTTGTCTGTTACATATTCACCAGTTTTTGGATGTGATATACCCTGGCTGTACCTAGTAGACAGGTAAAAACATTTCACTAATTTGTCTGTTACATTTTCTGGTGAAATTCACAAATTTTTGGGTGTGATATACCACTGCTATACCTATTAGACAGGTTAAAAAATGTCATTAATTTGTCTGTTACATATTTGGGTGAAATTCACAAATATTTGGCTGTGATATACCCCTGCTCTACCTAGTAGACAGGTTAATAAATTTCACCAATTTTTCTGTTACATTCTTGGGTGACATTTTACCATTTTTGCCGTGAATAAACCCCTGCTCTGCATAGGTGGCGGGGGCCGAAATTTTTATAAATCCTCTGTTCCATTGTGGGTGACATTAACCCATTTCTGGCGATGAAAAACCATTGCTCTGCATAGGTGACAGGAAATTAAATTAGTAAAATTTGTCTTTAATGGCCAATTTCATTCGATACTTCTGCTTCAATAACTTGTCTAACATTTCAGCTCAATCACATTGCAGCCATTGACCTCCCTTGGATGTGGTATCCCTTTCTCACGCTTCCTCTCCGACGTGGAACCCTGATTTGCCGATAACCGTGATCAACATGGCAGACGCAGAAAAGAACATCGAAAGTTGATAGAGAAGATATCCAAATGAATCGTGGATGTCGCAGGGACGTGCGATCAGGCAGAAGTTATCTAGAGTTAATAAAGCGGCAGCAGGGCCTCTCCTGTCTGACATTTCCAAATCCAAAATACCCCAGTGACATTCCCTATAATTTTTTATTAATCATTCCAATAACAGGGCATCTTAAGAGTCCTGTATTGTTATTTGTCGTCACTACCTCCCCAAGTCGGGAGTGGGTAATTGCCGTGCCCCCTCCTTTCCTTCAATTTTTCCGTTTTAATAGTTTTGCCCACATTTCCGCTCGATCACAATTAAATTTCATCCATTGATCTCCCTTGGATGTGGTCTCTCTTTCTCACGCTCCCTCTCCGGCGTGGAACCCTGAATCGCCGCTAACCGTGATCAACATGGTAGACGCAGAAAAGAACATTGAAAGTTGATAGAGCAGATATCCAATTGGATTGTGAACATCACGGGGACGTTCGACATGGTGGGGCAGTATGTTTACACACGCCTACACGAACTGACTGATGGTTCTGCCCCGTGCAACTTCTGGGTCTCCAAATTGGGCACATGGCCTGAGCTTGCACTTTACGTCTTGGAGGTGCTGGCCTGCCCTGCAGCCAGTGTATTGTCTGAACTTGTGTTTAGCATGACTGGAGGGGGTTATCACAGGTTATATTTCCCGTTGTTTTGGGGTGTACCCTAATTTAAAAAATTCATTTAAAACCAAAAAGCAGTGTAGGCTACCTCCTCCTCCACCGCCGCTTCCACCTACAAAGCCACATCGACCGCCTCCTCAACCTCCTAGATCAAGATTTTTTATTTTTTTTTTACGTATTTGATGTTATTTAAAGTAATTTCGCTATCCACATTTGTTTGCAGAGTACTTGCCATGCTCTTAACCACATTTTGCAGGCATTTGCATCCCTTTCCATGACATTTTTACATTTTAATGCTCAAAAGTTCGGGTCCCCATAAACTTCAATGGGGTTCGGGGTCAAGTTCGAGTCCCGAACTCAAACTTTTTTGTGAAGTTCGGCCAAACCAGTCGAACCCGAACAGCCAGGTGTCCGCTCAACTCTAATCATTTCTCGGGGAAAAACAAAGGTGAAAATGTTTCTAGATCCTCCATTGCCAGGTGGATAAAAAACACCATTTCCTATTGTTATAGTGCACAGGGGTTTTCTTGTCCTGTTAACTTAAAAGATCACTCAACTAGAGCTATGTCCTCTTCACAAGCGGAGAAGCGGTGTATCTCTGGAGGACATTTGTAGAGCAGCAACTTGGTCCAGTGTTCATACTTTTATTAAGCATTACCGTTTAGATTTCTCCAATACTTCTTCCGAATTGTCTTTTGGACGTAAAGTTCTCCAGGCAGTAGCCCCCCCCCCCCCCACCACCATGTTATAATTTTGTATATCTCCTTGTGAGGCCCTCATGGTGATGATATGGAAAATCTGAATTAGACTTACCGGTAATTCGGTTTCCATGAGATCACCATAATGGCCCAATTAATTTTTTTTATTTAGATTCTTAAATGGTATGAACTAATACCTTCTGATTCTACAGTATATTACTATGTTACTGTCTATATTACTATGTTACTGACCTTGAAATGCATAAGCCTTCCTCCTGGCGCTCGAATATGTGCTTTGCTTTTTTGTAAAAGATCATTTTTCTCCACCACCGGACCACCAACAGCAGAAAGAAAGGTATCATTTTTGTCAGCGTCAACAACCCTTCCAGGCTATACTCCTGGTAGAGTAGCATTGATCCGTGTGAAAGAGCCTCTTTAAAGGGGTTCTGCAGGGCTAGCATATTGATGACCTATCCATCAGATCTGTGGGTGTCTGACTCCCAGGACCCCCGCTGATCAGCTGTTTAAAGAGACAGCGGTGCTGATATGAGTGACCACGGTCTAGCTTATAGTGACTAAGACTGCTCGACCCTTTCACTTGAATTTCACTTACCCTACCTGCAGCTACTAGTTAGACGGCGTGCAGTTAAACAGTAGAGAGGCCACAGAGCTCGCATGAGCACCTCAGACTCTTCGAACAGCTGATTGAAGGGGGGTCAGACCCATGCAGATCTGATATGGATAGGTCATCAATATATTAGCCCTTCACAACCTCTTTCATATTCATATTTAGTAGTTATTACCAGGATATTATTATAGCTGCTGTTGTTTGCATTATTAATTTTCTATATGGCAGAGTTATTTGAATGAAATCTTTGCCAAGGAACTGCAAACAAAGGCAAACAGTGACAGCCTAATAGCAGTACAGGAGTTGGACAGGGGAATGCATTTTCTCCAAATTAAATAGACTGGCATTGAACGTGGCACATAAACCGACTGATGCAATATTATAGGTCTACCTAGAGCCATATCTTAAAAATCCCTTAATAATCTGTACAGTTTACATGCTTGTCATAGCCAACATATGGAAACCAGGTAATAAGAGTTATGCGTATTCTCATAGACTGCATACAGCAATTTTTCAAGCCAATACAAGCATTGGTAGTGGTTTATGAATCAGCTTTTTCTTTGATTTAACATCAGTAAATAACAAACAGTTAATAAAAAATCTGAAAATGTAAGAGTCCTTTAATAGGAATAAACTGACTTTTAATTTATGCTAATGTGCTGGGCTGTGGTGACAATAAGCACAAAATTACAGAGTGGCTTTCTAGCTGCTAATTATCCCCCATCTTTGTTGTTCGTGAAGATGGACACACAATTATACTCTCTTGCTGTATATTAATACAGATTCTTGACATCTTCAGCAGACCCAGAGCTGTCATCGAGCTTTTTGTCTAGTTTAATTGAAAATTAATGGTTACTGTGTTGCCACGGAGACGGTGGCAATGGACGCCAATGGCGTTCGCATTTCAAGCAAGGGCTGGTGGCATTGTTTGTCCTGGATGACCTTGAAACTTAAATGAAAAGTTGAAAAAAAAAAAGAAAAGGATGATGTTAGATGCGAAGCAGAGGATTTAAAATTATAGTAGTATTTAAGACAGAAAGTGATAATAGCCATTTGTGAAATAATAAAAACCATAAGAAAAAATGTTCATTTGCAGTATTTTTAACAAGAAAATAACTGTGCTTTTCTAATAAAGGATTTTTTCTGATGTTTCAGTGGTATGGCTTTAACTTATAGTCCCTTCTAGATCCTTGGTTCACAGATTCAAGCTTGTCTTGGTGTACCATGATGACCAAGCCTCTCACTTTCCTGACAATAGAAATGCATAGCATCAATAAAGCATGGGATTCGGTACTGTCACCTGATGATGTCATCATTACTGTTGATAAAGTGTCAGTCTGAGCAGATCTGACCACAGACAAAAAGGTTGTTAGGTAGGACAGATTCTTAACCTACCCAATACTTTGTTCACTTGGACCTAAACAGAGTTAAATGTCCCTGGCATCCATCGACCACCAGTCTATATTGCTAATTAATTTATGAAACTTTACAAAGGAGATGGACAGATTAGCTCTCGGCCAACAGTTGTCTTATAACCATGA
Organism: Bufo gargarizans; assembly: GCF_014858855.1. Classification (NCBI taxonomy): domain Eukaryota; kingdom Metazoa; phylum Chordata; class Amphibia; order Anura; family Bufonidae; genus Bufo; species Bufo gargarizans. The sequence continues at coordinate 366,426,338 of NC_058082.1, read as the reverse complement.
CTTTCTCAAGACTATGTTCACAGTTTGCATTTCATGCAGTTTTTTTTGTGTGCGTTCTTACTAGTGAGAAAGGAAACTGGATTATATTAAGGGAATGGCGACATGGCAACCAGCATTTATGCCATTCTGATCAAAGAAGCATGCACAAGGCGCACGTTATGTCAGTGGCTTGAATTCTGTACATTTCTATCATTTGTAACCTAGAATAAAGCATATATTGGCAGTTGTGAGAAACGAAACAAGTATACTTTAAAAAATAAAACTGTAAGGTATGAACAAACAGCAAATGAAGGGATTTTAGCACCTAGACATTTCTATGGACATATATCTTTGAACCAAGGAACCAGAAGGGATGACTGTAAATCTATTCTTGACATCTATTACATTGTACATGTTTCATCATAATATAGAGAATGCATTCATATTGGTCACACCTGGAACCTAATTATTCATTCTCAATAACACCAATAAAGACTGGTGGTCGGTGAATGCCAGGGACATTTAACTCAATTTATGTCCAAGGGACTAAAGCATTGGGTAGGTTAAGAATCTGTTTATACCCAAAAACCTTTTGTCTGTGGTCCGATCTGCTCAGACTGACACTTTATCAACAGTAATGATGACATCATCAGGTGACATTACTGAAGCCCATGCTTCTTTATTACTGCTATGCATTTCTATGGTCAGGAAAGTGAGGCCTAGTCATCATGGTACACCAAGACAAGATTGAATCTTTCATCCTGAAGGGACTGTAAACTAATACTGTAAGTAAATCTATTATCAAAATCTATTACATTGTGTGTTTTGCATCATTGTATAGAGGATGCGTTCATATTGGTGAGTCCTGTAATTCTTCATTCTCAATAACACCCAAGGCTCAGTACCATAGGAAGCCATTGTTGTCCGTATAGGTTTAAAAGAATCGTTGTGTGTCAGGGATTAGACTGCTGGCACCTTTGGGGAGAGATAATTTTCTGGACAGCGGTTATAAAATTACTAATAGTAATTAGAAAAAAAGCTGCACGCCCCAAAAAAATCGACATTTTAAACCCGTCGATTCTCTTTAAATTATCAACTTCAGTCAAATACATGCAGTTACAATAAATAAATGAGAGATTAATTAGTCTACATTTTTCCAATGGCAGTTAGCAATGGCCAGCTTTAGGTATGATGGAAAAATAGACAGGCCATGGGATTACATTTGGAAGGTCCACTGAACATATGGCTAGAGGTATGCCGCTGTGTGCCTATAGAGTCACACATGTCTGTAATTGACTGCTATAATAAAACATATACCACGCCGTGTACTTCTCTGTATAAAGTTGGGGCTGTGGAATTCTGATATATTGTGGCCAAATATATGTGAAAAGGCAAAGGCTTTTCAGGCTTGCTATTGTTTGGCACATCAATGGATACACCACAGAAGTGGAGTAAATTGACTCTAATGGTCCATGGATGAACTTGATTTGAAACTCATGTTATTCGCGGATGTCTGCTCTGCAAATTGATGCTTTTATCATTTCTTCTTCTGTAGGACATTTTTGATTACACTTGAAATACTTAGCATTTTCTGATTCCCACAATATCAAAATATACAAACCTGCAATCCAATAAAAATACAGCGATAAGGGTGCCATGGCTCTGTTCTGCATCCCAATGCTGGCCCTAATCCCACCTCATAGCCCTGTCAGGTTCCTGTTCTAGCACTGACTTTGCTGCAGGCATCTTCTGTGCTCAGCGCTCTCAGATCTGTCTCCTCCTGGGACCCCTAAAGAGGACTCTGAGATTTCTGTGTTACTGGATCATTCACTTTGTGCCCTGAAGCAAATAGCAGCATCCCGGGGGAAGAAAGGAGAACAGCACTCTGACAGGGGGAGGGATGCACACTAAATGCAAGCCCTCTGATTGCTGGTTGTTATTGCAAAGGATTGTTTGAAATGGACATGTTCAGTGTCCTGATTTTATAGTGCTTCCTCTAAGAGACTCCCCACACATGTACACACACATTTCAATGAGTTGACTGTGCAGGAAGAAGCTCATTCATACTGATAAAGAAGAACATGTAGTTTGTCACTTGATGGTATCACCTGCCAGTAAATGCACACATAGTGATGCCATCCACAGGTGCATTAACCTCTGTAAAATGAAGCTTTTTGGAACACAACTTATTAAAGGGGACCTGTCAGGGCATTCCCTGCTAGATCTGTAAACAGGCAGTGTCTCAGGAGGGAAAAATATGTGTCCAGCATATTGCTCTGTTTGAGACAGGCAGCTCCTTTCCCTACAGCGACATGCACATGTAATAGGCACATGGATTCATGCCCATCCCTCCATATTTCTTCTTTTGGAAGAAGAGGAAAGTTTGCAAAGTTGCTAAACAGCACAAATCTTCTCTAAGACGAGCGTTTGAGTACATTAAGTGAAACCTTATTTATTAGGGGTTCTTACTGAATAGTCTATTCAACCCCTGAGCTTTGGTGGCAGTAGACCTGAAAAAATGTCAGCAGCTGGCTGGCTATAGGCACTACCACTAATGGTGACCATGGAGGATCCTCACATGCTTTCCACACTTTCCTCTCCAGCACAGGCGTCATCTACTAAAAATATGTATTGCTAATGTGCCACTAGTAACCGCAACCTGTATTTTACATGAATATGTTATGGCTGTGCTACCACAGGCAAATTTAAAAGGGTTTTAAGAAAAATATGCTTTTTAAACTATACAATTATACTAATATTGCCAATGACTCACTTGGCAATAATAACCTGTTGCCAATGACTCACTTCTTCTCTGACTGACTACAGCGGTCACATGGTATAACCACTTCAGCCAATCATGGGCAGGTTGAAGTAGATTTACATAGTGCTAACTGTTATTGCTGAGCCACAGCTTTTCAACCTGTCTTGCATCTTCCTGCACTTGCTATTCTAATAGATGTGCTGTTTTACATGTAATTACTTTCACACTTGCGTTCGGAGCGGATCCGTCTGAAAGTTGCTCAGAAGGATCCGTCCAGAGTTTGCATTGAAAGTCAATGGGGGACGGATCCGTTTGAAATTGCACCATATTGTGTCAACATCAAGCGGATCCGTCCCCATTGACTTAGATTGTAATTCAGGACGGATCCATTTGGCTCCGCACGGCCAAGAGGACACGAAAACGCTGCAAGCTGTGTTCGGGTGTCCGCCTGCTGAGCGGAACGGAGGCCAAACGGAGCCATACTGATGCATTCTGAGCAGATCAGCATCCACTCAGAATGCATTGGGGCTGGACGGATCAGTTCGGGGCCGCTTGTGAGAGCCTTCAAACGGAACTCACAAGCGGAACCCCAAACGCAAGTGTGAAAGTAGCCTTAACTGTATTTATAAAAACTGTCTAAAATAGTTTGCTTCACATAGCATTCAATCACAGCACAAGGCATTCATTTGACCAGAAGGTCAAGCTCTAATTGGTTGCTGTGGGCAACAAAGTTTTTTTACACTGGAGTCCACTACTCACTACCTCTACTCCCCCGCTACTCTTCCACTACAGGAAGTGGCATATTGAGTTGTGGACACTGCTAGCATGGGTGTAGAGTGGATTACATTGAGCCAAATAGTGTACATTAAGGACGTAGGTGAAGAACGGGTTACCATGTACCTCCTTCTTTAACAAGTGAGTCGCCAGTGGGGGCTTATCACTATCTAGAGGTCAGTGTGTGCATACAGTCATTACAATATATATGGGAGAAGCAAAGAAATTATAAAACCATTAAAAGTCAAAAAAAGTGGTCCATGTCTCCTGCCTTGGCAGGATTATCATCTTGCAAATGCTTTCACATTTTGTATTTTAATATTTCATAAAAAATGAAAGAAATTAACAACAAAAATGTTGTAGCCGACTGTATTTTTTGAAAAGTAGTCATACAGAGACAATGTGGTAACATACAGAGAAAGTGATGGCATACAGGGGACAGAGTGGTGACATACAAGGGGACAGTGATGGCACACCTAGGAGTGGTGGCGTATTAGGGGACAGAGTTTTCTAGAGCCCATTGTATTTTTCACTCAGCAGGCTTTATTGCTAGTTGATAATGTACAGTCCACTCACGGTACTGTGACCAATATGGAGCGTTTATGTGATAATATTTCTCTTCTGCGTGTCTCAAAAGCACACACATCTCAAGCCAAAACTGTGGAACAAGTGTATGTTGCACAATAACAAGTAGGATGAAATGCAGAGCACACCAACAGCCTGTTCCGATTACAGGGCAATAAGGCTGTTTACTTGCCCATCTGGGGCTGGTTACAGGGCGATAAATAGTGAAACAGAAAGTGTATTTTCCCCTCTGCGGTTTCTGTTCTTGTAACCAGATGTCACAGCTGAGTGAGGGTCGTTTGGTCTGTAATTTGTTTCCGGAGAAGCGGTTTATTTCTCTTTCATACAGTGGCTCATTTCACTCTCTGCTGCCGCTCAAGACATTAACCACAGAGCATGCTTGCTGAATCACAGATCGATGCATGTACAGTGTCATTTTCCGGAATCTAGCAAATGTTCTTCAGTGACTTAGCATGTGTAACACAGTTCTGCAAGACAGTAGATAAACCTTGGGGGTTTCATAACCAAAACTATGATGTTGTCTTCTGAGCTGTGATTTCAGATGACTAGTTCCAGACACATTGTAGATATAGAGGACCTCACTTAAAGGGGTTACCAGGAAAATATATTTATGAAATCCTCATGATAGGTAATCAGTATAATATCTGTGGGGTGTGACACACGGGACACTGCCAATAAGCTGTTAGAAGAGTCATTGAGCACTGCAGCTTCTTCGTAGGCCAGTGACATCACTGTACATAGGTCAAGTTCTATTCAAGTAAATCGGGCTGAGCTGCAATACCAAGCACTGCCACTATACAATGTATGGCGCTGTCCTTTGAAAGCAGCAGGACTTTGACCACCACTGGTGTGGTAATGATGACCTATCCTGAGGATAAGTCATCATTATCTTTTCCAGGATAACCGCTTTATAATCCACTTCCAAAAACCTGGTGTAGAAATATAAACTGTTGTATATATATTTGCATTCCTTAAGGATATAGATGGGCACACATGGCTTAAAGGGGTTGTCTGAATTCCTATATTGATGACCTATCCGCCGTCCTATTCACTTGAATCAGACAGAGTATAACTACAACTGCTCCTTGCCGTTCAAGTGAGATATCATCAATATAGGTAGAGATGGCCTTGCGGTTCACCCAGCGGTCAATTGCGGCGAACTTTGCTTGTTCGCGATTCGCCGAACACGCGAACTAATGGCAATATTTACACATTTTTTTGCATGGCGCCAAACTTTGACCCATGACACATGCATTAGGTGGGACAGGACAGCCAATTGAGACATTTCAGCACATGGACACACCCCCACCCTATAACAGAACCTGATCTGGCAGCCATTTTACATTATGTGTTTTGCCAGAGTAGGGAGAGGTTGCATTTTGGAGCAGGGACAGGCTGTTAGGGACACCAAACGCTAGTTAATAGGGCCACAATAGTCCTTTTAAGGACTGGTATAGGTGTGCTATCACTAGGTGTGATATAGAGGAGTGTGATATACTTATAATATACTTTCTAACATAGAAATTATATTATAGTGTATTTGTATTGTGGAGTAGTTGTGTGCGGTTCTGCTGCAATACTGCATCTAGATAGAGGGACAAACGCTATTGCAGTAACTAATTGCAATGGGTGTGATATACATATTGCCCCCCCCCCCCCAAAAAAAACAGCTGGAGGGCTGCAATATACCTTCTTCCACAAAATCCTGATTGAGGGGTGCTGTATACCTGTTTCCTCCAAATACTTATTGAGGGGTGCCATATACCTTCTTCCACAAAATACTGATTGAGGAGTGCTATTGCTATATACCTTCTTCCACCAAATACTGATTGAGGGCTGCGATACACCTGCTTCCACAAAATCCTGATTGAGGGGTACTATATACCTGTTTCTGCCAAATACTGATTGAGGGGTGCCATATACCTGTTTCCGCCAAATACTGATCGAGGGGTGCTATATACCAGTTTCTGCCAAATACTCATTGAGGGGTGCTATATACCTTCTTCCACAAAATACAGATCGAGAGGTGCTATTGCTATATAACGTCTTCCACCAAATATTGATTGAGGGCTGCGATACACCTGCTTCCACAAAATACTGATTGAGGGGTGCCATATACCTGTTTCCACCAAATACTGATTGAGGGGTGCTATATACCTGTTTCTGCCAAACACTGATTGAGGGGTGCTATATACCTGTTTCTTCCAAATACTGATTGAGTGATGCCATATACCTTCTTCCACAAAATACTGATTGAGGGGTGCTATTGCTATATACCTTCTTCCACCAAATACTGATTGAGGGCTGCGATACACCTGTTTCCACCAAATACTGATTGAGGGGTGCTATATTCCTGTTTCTGCCAAACACTGATTGAGGGGTGCTATATACCTGTTTCTTCCAAATACTTATTGAGGGGTGCCATATACCTTCTTCCACAAAATACTGATTGAGGAGTGCTATTGCTATATACCTTCTTCCACCAAATACTGATTGAGGGCTGCGATACACCTGCTTCCACAAAATCCTGATTGAGGGGTACTATATACCTGTTTCTGCCAAGTACTGATTGAGGGGTGCCATATACCTGTTTCCGCCAAATACTGATTGAGAGGTTCTATATACCAGTTTCTGCCAAATACTGATTGAGGGGTGCTATATACCTTCTTCCACAAAATACAGATCAAGAGGTGCTATTGCTACATAACGTTTTCCACCAAATACTGATTGAGGGCTGCGATACACCTGTTTACACCAAATACTGATCGAGGGGTGCTATATACCTGTTTCTGCCAAACACTGATTGAGGGGTGCTATATACCTGTTTCCGCTAAATACTGATTGAGGGGTGCAATATACCTTCTTCCTCTACGTACTGATTGAGGGGTGCTATTGATATATACCTTCTTCCACAAAATACTTATTGAGGGGTGCTATATAATATCTTTCACCAAATACTGATTGAGGGCTGCGATACACCTGCTTCCACAAAATACTTATTGAGGGGTGCCATATACCTGTTTCCGCCAAATACTGATTTAGGCGTGCTATATACCTGTTTCTGCCAAATACTGATTGAGGGGTGCCATATACCTTCTTCCACAAAATACTGATTGAGGAGTGCTATTGCTATATACCTTCTTCCACCAAATACTGATTGAGGGCTGCGATACACCTACTTCCACAAAATCCTGATTGAGGGGTACTATATACCTGTTTCTGCCAAATACTGATTGAGGGGTGCCATATACCTGTTTCCGCCAAATACTGATTGAGTAGTGCTATATACCAGTCTCTGCCAAATACTGATTAAGGGGTGCTATATACCTTCTTCCACAAAATACAGATCGAGAGGTGCTATTGCTATATAACATTTTCCACCAAATATTGATTGAGGGCTGCGATACACCTGCTTCCACAAAATACTGATTGAGGGGTGCCATATACCTGTTTCCACCAAATACTGATTAAGGGGTGCTATATACCTATTTCTGCCAAACACTGATTGAGGGGTGCTATATACCTGTTTCCGCTAAATACTGATTGAGGGATGCCATATACCTTCTTCAACAAAATACTGATTGAGTGATACTATTGCTATATACCTTTTTTCACCAAATACTGATTGAGGGCTGCGATACACCTTCTTCCACAAAATACTGATTGAGGGGTGCCATATACCTGTTTCTGCCAAATACTGATTGAGGGGTGCCATATACCTTCTTCCACTACCTATTGATTGAGGGGTGCTATTGATATATACCTTCTTTCACCAAATACTGATTGAGGGCTACGATACACCTGTTTCCACAAAATACTTATTGAGGGGTGCCATATACCTGTTTCCCCCAAATACTGATTTAGGGGTGGTATATACCTGTTTCCGCCAAATACTGATTTAGGGGTGCTATATACCAGTTTCTGCCAAATACTGATTGAGGGCTGTGATACACCTGCTTCCACAAAATACTGATTGAGGGGTGCCATATACCTGTTTCCGCCAAATACTGATTGAGGGGTGCTATATACCTGTTTACGTCAAATACTGATTGAGGGGTGCCATATACCTTCTTCCACTACATACTGAATGAGGGGTGCTATTGATATATACCTTCTTACACCAAATAACTGATTGAGGGCTGCTATTGATATATACCTTCTGCCACCAAATACTGATTGAGGGCTACGATACACCTGCTTCCACAAAATACTGATTGAGGGGTGCTATATACCTGTTTCCGCCAAATACTGATTGAGGGGTGCTATATACCAGTTTCTGCCAAATACTGATGTCACGGACGGTGTACAGGAAACAAGGCAAAGCAACATGCATAAATGACTCGCTGGATCCGAAAACTAAGGAACCAAGGGGAGACCCCTGCAGAAGACCTGGCACTTTCCCTGGCTGCTCAGCCTATGCAAAGATCCGAATGGTGGAGGTTTGCATATCCACGTACCTTGACTATATAACCCCTGAACACCCTACAATAGTGAGGGGACACGACCACCGGCTCCCTACACAAGATACGGAGGGAGTCAGGGTCACCTGGGATCCAGCAAACAGAAAATAACAGATAAATGTTCAACACTTAGCTTTTGTAGCAGACAGGAGAACAAGATCAGCATGCACACACACTCCAGGAAGAAGTATAAGCCGCCCAGAAAAGCATTCTGGGGAGGAATTTAAAGGCAAGCAATTAGTCCAACACATGACAGCTGAGAGAGGCTAACGAGAGGAGGAACTGAATACCACAACAAAGAAAGTCAAGGAGTAGGTTCTGAAAGGCCTCTGTCAGAGCTTCTCAGCTGTCTGGTTGTGACAACTGATTGAGGGGTGCTATATACCTGCTTCCACAAAATACAGATCGAGAGGTGCTATTACTATATAACGTCTTTCACCAAATACTGATTGAGGGCTGCGATACACTTGCTTCCACAAAATACTGATTGAGGGGTGCCATATACCTGTTTCCACCAAATACTGATTTAGGGGTGCTATATACCTGTTTCTGCCAAACACTGATTGAGGGGTGCTATATACTTGTTTCCGTCAAATACTGATTGAGGGATGCCATATACCTTCTTCCACAAAATACTGATTGAGGGATGCTATTGCTATATATGTTCTTTCAGCAAATACTGATTGAGGGCTGCGATACACCTGTTTCCGCCAAATACTGATTGAGGGGTGCTATATACCAGTTTCTGCCAAATACTGATTGAGGGGTGCTATATACCTTCTTCCACAAAAAACAGATCGAGAGGTGCTACTGCTATATAACGTCTTCCACCAAATACTGATTGAGGGCTGCGATACACCTGCTTCCACAAAATACTGATTGAGGGGTGCCATATACCTGGTTCCACCGAATACTGATTGAGGGGTGCTATATACCTGTTTCTGCCAAACACTGATTGAGGGGTGCTATATACTTGTTTCCGCCAAATACTGATTGAGGGATGCCATATACCTTCTGCCACCAAATACTGATTGAGGGCTGCTATTGCTATATACGCTTTTTCAGCAAATACTGATTGAGGGCTGCGATACACCTGCTTCCATAAAATACTGATTTAGCGGTGCCATACACCTGTTTCCGTCAAATACTGATTGAGGGGTGCCATATACCTGTTTCCGCCAAATACTGATTGAGGGGTGCCATATACCTTCTTCCACTATGTACTGATTGAGGGGTGCTATTGATATATACCTTCTGCCACCAAATACTGATTGAGGGCTGCAATACACCTGCTTCCACAAAATACTGATTGAGAAGTGCCATATACCTGTTTCCACCAAATACTGATTGAGGGGTGCCATATACCTGTTTCCGCCAAATACTGATTGAGGGATGCCATATACCTTCTTCCACAAAATACTGATTGAGGGATGCTATTGCTATATACGTTTTTTCAGCAAATACTGATTGAGGGCTGCGAATCACCTGCTTCCATAAAATACTGATTTAGCGGTGCCATACACCTGTTTCCGACAAATACTGATTGAGGGGTGCCATATACCTGTTTCCGCCAAATACTGATTGAGGGGTGCCATATACCTTCTTCCACTATGTACTGATTGAGGGGTGCTATTGACATATACCTTCTTCCACAAAATTGAGGGGTGCTATATACCTGTTGCCGCCAAATACTGATTGAGGGGTGCCATATACCTTCTTCCACTACGCACTGATTGAGGGGTGCTATTGACATATGCCTTCTTCCACAAAATTGAGGGGTGCTATTGATATATACCTTCTGCCACCAAATACTGATTGAGGGCTACGATACACCTGCTTCCACAAAATACTGATTGAGGAGTGCTATATACCTGTTTCCGCCAAAAACTGATTGAAGGGTGCTATATACTTTCTTCCACAAAATTCTGATTGAGGGGTGCTATTGCTATATACCCTCTTCCACCAAATATTGATTAAGGGCTGCAATACACCTGCCTCTACAAAATACTGATTGAGGAATGCCATTGCTATATACCCTGTTTCACCTAATACTGATTGAGGGCTGCGATATACCTGCTTCCACAAAATACTGATTGAGGGGTGCCATATACCTGTTTCCACAAAATACTGATTGAGGGGTGCCATATATCAGTTTCTGCCAAATACTGATTGAGGGGTGCTATATACCTGTTTCCGCCAAATACAGATTGAGGGGTCCTATATACTTTCTTCCACAGAATACTGATTGAGGGATGCTATTGCTATACAACCTTTTCCACCAAATACTGATTGAGGGCTGCGATACACCTGCTTCCACAAAATACTGATTAAGGGGTGCCATATACCTGTTTCTGCCAAATACTGATTGAGGGGTGCTATATACCTATTTCCGCCAAATACTGATTGAGTGGTGCTATATACCTGTTTTCACCAAATACTGATTGAGGGGTGCTATATACTTTCTTCCACATAATACTGATTGAGGGGTGCTATTGCTATATACCCTCTTCCACCAAATACTGATTGAGGGCTGCGATACACCTGCTTCCACAAAATACTGATTGAGAGGTGCCATATACCTGTTTCAGCCAAATACTGATTGGGGGTGCTATATACCGGTTTCTGCCAAATACTGATTGAGGGGTGCTATATACCAGTTTTCACCAAATACTGATTGAGGGGTGCAATATACCTTCTTCCACAAAATACTGATTGAGGGGTGCTATTGCTATATACCTTCTTCCACCAAATACTGATTGAGGACTGCGATACACCTGCTTCCTTCCTTGTTCTGCGCTGCTTCAACTCTACTTCTCCAGCTCTGCTGAGTGAGGGAGCATCTGCCAAGCGCAGGGACAGGGAGAAGTGCACACAGCCCAGGCACTGTTATCAGCTGCTGGGGAGGACCTGGCTTTAATCCTTTACTTACAGTCTCTGGCTGTCAATAAAGTGACCTTGCATGCTGCCTGCTTCTTCGTCCTCCCACCTTGAACAGATAGACGGAACATGCCTAGCAACTCTATTTTAAGTACAGGTAAAAATAGGCAGTACAGGGAACAAAACTGTGGAATTAAGGGGTAATTGAATACACAGTGAAAAGTTGAAATAGGGCCACCAAGGAGATATTAATCACCACAATCCAATACAAAAAAAATTACGATAGTTATACTTTAAAAGTAATATCAGGTAGTATTACTTTACTGAGAGAGTAGTGGTAGCAGCAAATAAAGTGAAGGAGTTCAAGCATGCATGGGATAGGCATAAGTTCATCCTTCATATAAGATAGGGCCAGGGGCTATTCATAGTATTCAGTAAATTGGGCAGACTAGATGGACCAAATGGTTCTTATCTGCCGACACATTCTATGTTTCTATGTTTGCTCGTTCGCGATTCGTCCAACGGGCGAACATATGGCGATGTCCGCCGGCACCATAATCTTTTACATTGTGAAGAACTGTGACCCATGACTAGGGATGAGCGAACTCGAACTGTATAGTTCGGGTTCGTACCGAATTTTGGGGTGTCCGTGACACGGACCCGAACCCGGACATTTTCGTAAAAGTCCGGGTTCGGGTTCGGTGTTCGTCGCTTTCTTCGCGCTTTTGTGACGCTTTCTTGGCGCTTTTTGAAAGGCTGCAAAGCAGCCAATCAACAAGCGTCATACTACTTGCCCCAAGAGGCCATCACAGCCATGCCTACTATTGGCATGGCTGTGATTGGCCAGAGCACCATGTGACCCAGCCTCTATTTAAGCTGGAGTCACATAGCGCCGCCCGTCACTCTGCTCTGATTAGCGTAGGGAGAGGTTGCGGCTGCGACAGTAGGGCGAGATTAGGCAGATTAACTCCTCCAAAGGACTTGATTAACTGATCGATCTGCAGCTGTGGATCATTGAGCTGCTGATCCTCAATTGCTCACTGTTTTTAGGCTGCCCAGACCGTTTGTCAGTCACATTTTTCTGGGGTGATCGGCGGCCATTTTGTGTCTTGTGGTGCGCCAGCACAAGCTGCGACCAAGTGCATTTAACCCTCAATGGTGTGGTTGTTTTTTGGCTAAAGCCTACATCAGGGTGAAGCTGTCACACCAAGTGCATTTAACCAGCAATAGTCTGTTCATTTTTTGGCCATATACAAAATCAGGGGCAAGCTGCGCCTGTCACCAAGTGCATTTAACCCTCAATGGTGTGGTTGTTTTTTGGCTAAAGCCTACATCAGGGTGAAGCTGTCACACCAAGTGCATTTAACCAGCAATAGTCTGTTCATTTTTTGGCCATATACTAAATCAGGGGCAAGCTGCGCCTGTCACCAAGTGCATTTAACCCTCAATGGTGTGGTTGTTTTTTGGCTAAAGCCTACATCAGGGTGAAGCTGTCACACCAAGTGCATTTAACCAGCAATAGTCTGTTTATTTTTTGGCCATATCCCAGTCTAATTCTGTCACTAAATCCATACCGGTCACCCAGCGCCTAAATACTAGGCCTCAAATTTATATCCCGCTAAATCTGTCCTTAGTGCTGTAGCTGGGCGAGTTATTTAGTGTCCGTTCAAGCACATTTCTTGTTCTGGGTTGAAATACAATTCCCAATTTAGCAATTTCATAATTTAGTGGTTTCTGCTATATCAGAGCTATTTGAAATCTATCCCTAAAAGGGTATATAATATTCAAGGTGCACATTGGGTCATTCAGAATAACTTCACACACACCCGCTACTGTGTATTTCCAAGTCTAATTCTGGCACTAAACCCATACCTGTCACCCAGCGCCTAAATACTAGGCCTCAAATTTATATCCCGCTAAATCTGTCCCTAGTGCTGTAGCTGGGCGAGTTATTTAGTGTCCGTTCAAGCACATTTCTTGTTCTGGGTTGAAATACAATTCCCAATTTAGCAATTTCATAATTTAGTGGTTTCTGCTATATCAGAGCTATTTGAAATCTATCCCTAAAAGGGTATATAATATTCAAGGTGCACATTGGGTCATTCAGAATAACTTCACACACACCCGCTACTGTGTATTTCCAAGTCTAATTCTGGCACTAAACCCATACCTGTCACCCAGCGCCTAAATACTAGGCCTCAAATTTATATCCCGCTAAATCTGTCCTTAGTGCTGTAGCTGGGCGAGTTATTTAGTGTCCGTTCAAGCACATTTCTTGTTCTGGGTTGAAATACAATTCCCAATTTAGCAATTTCATAATTTAGTGGTTTCTGCTATATCAGAGCTATTTGAAATCTATCCCTAAAAGGGTATATAATATTCAAGGTGCACATTGGGTCATTCAGAATAACTTCACACACACCCGCTACTGTGTATTTCCAAGTCTAATTCTGGCACTAAACCCATACCTGTCACCCAGCGCCTAAATACTAGGCCTCAAATTTATATCCCGCTAAATCTGTCCCTAGTGCTGTAGCTGGGCGAGTTATTTAGTGTCCGTTCAAGCACATTTCTTGTTCTGGGTTGAAATACAATTCCCAATTTAGCAATTTCATAATTTAGTGGTTTCTGCTATATCAGAGCTATTTGAAATCTATCCCTAAAAGGGTATATAATATTCAAGGTGCACATTGGGTCATTCAGAATAACTTCACACACACCCGCTACTGTGTATTTCCAAGTCTAATTCTGGCACTAAACCCATACCTGTCACCCAGCGCCTAAATACTAGGCCTCAAATTTATATCCCGCTAAATCTGTCCTTAGTGCTGTAGCTGGGCGAGTTATTTAGTGTCCGTTCAAGCACATTTCTTGTTCTGGGTTGAAATACAATTCCCAATTTAGCAATTTCATAATTTAGTGGTTTCTGCTATATCAGAGCTATTTGAAATCTATCCCTAAAAGGGTATATAATATTCAAGGTGCACATTGGGTCATTCAGAATAACTTCACACACACCCGCTACTGTGTATTTCCAAGTCTAATTCTGGCACTAAACCCATACCTGTCACCCAGCGCCTAAATACTAGGCCTCAAATTTATATCCCGCTAAATCTGTCCTTAGTGCTGTAGCTGGGCGAGTTATTTAGTGTCCGTTCAAGCACATTTCTTGTTCTGGGTTGAAATACAATTCCCAATTTAGCAATTTCATAATTTAGTGGTTTCTGCTATATCAGAGCTATTTGAAATCTATCCCTAAAAGGGTATATAATATTCAAGGTGCACATTGGGTCATTCAGAATAACTTCACACACACCCGCTACTGTGTATTTCCAAGTCTAATTCTGGCACTAAACCCATACCTGTCACCCAGCGCCTAAATACTAGGCCTCAAATTTATATCCCGCTAAATCTGTCCTTAGTGCTGTAGCTGGGCGAGTTATTTAGTGTCCGTTCAAGCACATTTCTTGTTCTGGGTTGAAATACAATTCCCAATTTAGCAATTTCATAATTTAGTGGTTTCTGCTATATCAGAGCTATTTGAAATCTATCCCTAAAAGGGTATATAATATTCAAGGTGCACATTGGGTCATTCAGAATAACTTCACACACACCCGCTACTGTGTATTTCCAAGTCTAATTCTGGCACTAAACCCATACCTGTCACCCAGCGCCTAAATACTAGGCCTCAAATTTATATCCCGCTAAATCTGTCCCTAGTGCTGTAGCTGGGCGAGTTATTTAGTGTCCGTTCAAGCACATTTCTTGTTCTGGGTTGAAATACAATTCCCAATTTAGCAATTTCATAATTTAGTGGTTTCTGCTATATCAGAGCTATTTGAAATCTATCCCTAAAAGGGTATATAATATTCAAGGTGCACATTGGGTCATTCAGAATAACTTCACACACACCCGCTACTGTGTATTTCCAAGTCTAATTCTGGCACTAAACCCATACCTGTCACCCAGCGCCTAAATACTAGGCCTCAAATTTATATCCCGCTAAATCTGTCCTTAGTGCTGTAGCTGGGCGAGTTATTTAGTGTCCGTTCAAGCACATTTCTTGTTCTGGGTTGAAATACAATTCCCAATTTAGCAATTTCATAATTTAGTGGTTTCTGCTATATCAGAGCTATTTGAAATCTATCCCTAAAAGGGTATATAATATTCAAGGTGCACATAGGGTCATTCAGAATAACTTCACACACCCGCTACTGTGCATTTCCAAATCTAATTCTGTCACTAAACCCATACCTGTCACCCAGCGCCTAAATACTAGGCCTCAAATTTATATCCCGCTAAATCTCTCGTTACCGCTGTCCTGTTGTGGCTGGGAAAGTTATTTAGTGTCCGTCAAAGCACATTTTTTGTTCTGGGTTGAAATACAATTCCCAATTTAGCAATTTCATAATTTAGTGGTTTCTGCTATATCAGAGCTATTTGAAATCTATCCCTAAAAGGGTATATAATATTCAAGGTGCACATTGGGTCATTCAGAATAACTTCACACACACCCGCTACTGTGTATTTCCAAGTCTAATTCTGGCACTAAACCCATACCTGTCACCCAGCGCCTAAATACTAGGCCTCAAATTTATATCCCGCTAAATCTGTCCCTAGTGCTGTAGCTGGGTGAGTTATTTAGTGTCCGTTCAAGCACATTTCTTGTTCTGGGTTGAAATACAATTCCCAATTTAGCAATTTCATAATTTAGTGGTTTCTGCTATATCAGAGCTATTTGAAATCTATCCCTAAAAGGGTATATAATATTCAAGGTGCACATAGGGTCATTCAGAATAACTTCACACACCCGCTACTGTGCATTTCCAAATCTAATTCTGTCACTAAACCCATACCTGTCACCCAGCGCCTAAATACTAGGCCTCAAATTTATATCCCGCTAAATCTCTCGTTACCGCTGTCCTGTTGTGGCTGGGAAAGTTATTTAGTGTCCGTCAAAGCACATTTTTTGTTCTGGGTTGAAATACAATTCCCAATTTAGCAATTTCATAATTTAGTCGTTTCTGCTATATCAGAGCTATTTGAAATCTATCCCTAAAAGGGTAGATCATATTGAAGGTGCACATAGGGTCATTCAGAATAACTTCACACACACGCTTCTGTGCATTTCCAAGTCTAATTCTGTCACTAAATCCATACCGGTCACCCAGCGCCTAAATACTAGGCCTCAAATTTATATCCCGCTGAATTTGAATACAATACATTGGGCCAAATAATATATTTGTTGTTGTGGTGAACCATAACAATGAGAAAAACATCTAGTAAGGGACGCGGACGTGGACATGGTCGTGGTGGTGTTAGTGGACCCTCTGGTGCTGGGAGAGGACGTGGCCGTTCTGCCACATCCACACGTCCTAGTGTACCAACTACCTCAGGTCCCAGTAGCCGCCAGAATTTACAGCGATATATGGTGGGGCCCAATGCCGTTCTAAGGATGGTAAGGCCTGAGCAGGTACAGGCATTAGTCAATTGGGTGGCCGACAGTGGATCCAGCACGTTCACATTATCTCCCACCCAGTCTTCTGCAGAAAGCGCACAGATGGCGCCTGAAAACCAACCCCATCAGTCTGTCACATCACCCCCATGCATACCAGGGAAACTGTCTCAGCCTCAAGTTATGCAGCAGTCTCTTATGCTGTTTGAAGACTCCGCTGGCAGGGTTTCCCAAGGGCATCCACCTAGCCCTTCCCCAGCGGTGAAAGACATAGAATGCACTGACGCACAACCACTTATGTTTCCTGATGATGAGGACATGGGAATACCACCTCAGCATGTCTCTGATGATGACGAAACACAGGTGCCAACTGCTGCGTCTTTCTGCAGTGTGCAGACTGAACAGGAGGTCAGGGATCAAGACTGGGTGGAAGACGATGCAGGGGACGATGAGGTCCTAGACCCCACATGGAATGAAGGTCGTGCCACTGACTTTCACAGTTCGGAGGAAGAGGCAGTGGTGAGACCGAGCCAACAGCGTAGCAAAAGAGGGAGCAGTGGGCAAAAGCAGAACACCCGCCGCCAAGAGACTCCGCCTGCTACTGACCGCCGCCATCTGGGACCGAGCACCCCAAAGGCAGCTTCAAGGAGTTCCCTGGCATGGCACTTCTTCAAACAATGTGCTGACGACAAGACCCGAGTGGTTTGCACGCTGTGCCATCAGAGCCTGAAGCGAGGCATTAACGTTCTGAACCTGAGCACAACCTGCATGACCAGGCACCTGCATGCAAAGCATGAACTGCAGTGGAGTAAACACCTTAAAACCAAGGAAGTCACTCAGGCTCCCCCTGCTACCTCTTCTGCTGCTGCCGCCTCGGCCTATTCTGCTGCTGCCGCCTCGGCCTCTTCCTCCGCCTCTGGAGGAACGTTGGCACCTGCCGCCCAGCAAACAGGGGATGTACCACCAACACCACCACCACCACCTCCGTCACCAAGCGTCTCAACCATGTCACACGCCAGCGTTCAGCTCTCCATCTCACAAACATTTGATAGAAAGCGTAAATTCCCACCTAGCCACCCTCGATCCCTGGCCCTGAATGCCAGCATTTCTAAACTACTGGCCTATGAAATGCTGTCATTTAGGCTGGTGGACACAGACAGCTTCAAACAGCTCATGTCGCTTGCTGTCCCACAGTATGTTGTTCCCAGCCGGCACTACTTCTCCAAGAGAGCCGTGCCTTCCCTGCACAACCAAGTATCCGATAAAATCAAGTGTGCACTGCGCAACGCCATCTGTGGCAAGGTCCACCTAACCACAGATACGTGGACCAGTAAGCACGGCCAGGGACGCTATATCTCCCTGCACACTGGGTAAATGTAGTGGCAGCTGGGCCCCAGGCGGAGAGCTGTTTGGCGCATGTCCTTCCGCCGCCAAGGATCGCAGGGCAACATTCTTTGCCTCCTGTTGCCACCTCCTCCTTCTCGGCTTCCTCCTCCTCTTCTTCCACCTGCTCATCCAGTCAGCCACACACCTTCACCACCAACTTCAGCACAGCCCGGGGTAAACGTCAGCAGGCCATTCTGAAACTCATATGTTTGGGGGACAGGCCCCACACCGCACAGGAGTTGTGGCGGGGTATTGAACAACAGACCGACGAGTGGTTGCTGCCGGTGAGCCTCAAGCCCGGCCTGGTGGTGTGTGATAATGGGCGAAATCTCGTTGCAGCTCTGGGACTAGCCAATTTGACGCACATCCCTTGCTTGGCGCATGTGCTGAATTTGGTGGTGCAGAAGTTCATTCACAACTACCCCGACATGTCAGAGCTGCTGCATAAAGTGCGGGCCGTCTGTTCGCGCTTCCGGCGTTCACATCCTGCTGCTGCTCGCCTGTCTGCGCTACAGCGTAACTTCGGCCTTCCCGCTCACCGCCTCATATGCGACGTGCCCACCAGGTGGAACTCCACCTTGCACATGCTGGACAGACTGTGCGAGCAGCAGCAGGCCATAGTGGAGTTTCAGCTGCAGCACGCACGGGTCAGTCGCACTACAGAACAGCACCACTTCACCACCAATGACTGGGCCTCCATGCGAGACCTGTGTGCCCTGTTGCGCTGTTTCGAGTACTCCACCAACATGGCCAGTGGCGATGACACCGTTATCAGCGTTACAATACCACTTCTATGTCTCCTTGAGAAAACACTTAGGGCGATGATGGAACAGGAGGTGGCCCAGGAGGAGGAGGAGGAGGAGGAAGAGGGGTCATTTTTAGCACTTTCAGGCCAGTCTCTTCGAAGTGACTCAGAGGGAGGTTTTTGGCAACAGCAGAGGCCAGGTACAAATGTGGCCAGCCAGGGCCCACTACTGGAGGACGAGGAGGACGAGGATGAGGAGGAGGTGGAGGAGGATGAGGATGAAGCATGGTCACAGCGGGGTGGCACCCAACGCAGCTCGGGTCCATCACTGGTGCGTGGCTGGGGGGAAAGGCAGGACGATGACGATACGCCTCCCACAGAGGACAGCTTGTCCTTACCCCTGGGCAGCCTGGCACACATGAGCGACTACATGCTGCAGTGCCTGCGCAACGACAGCAGAGTTGCCCACATTTTAACCTGTGCGGACTACTGGGTTGCCACCCTGCTGGATCCACGCTACAAAGACAATGTGCCCACCTTACTTCCTGCACTGGAGCGTGATAGGAAGATGCACGAGTACAAGCGCACGTTGGTAGACGCGCTACTGAGAGCATTCCCAAATGTCACAGGGGAACAAGTGGAAGCCCAAGGCCAAGGCAGAGGAGGAGCAAGAGGTCGCCAAGGCAGCTGTGTCACGGCCAGCTCCTCTGAGGGCAGGGTTAGCATGGCAGAGATGTGGAAAACTTTTGTCAACACGCCACAGCTAACTGCACCACCACCTGATACGCAACGTGTTAGCAGGAGGCAACATTTCACTAACATGGTGGAACAGTACGTGTGCACACCCCTCCACGTACTGACTGATGGTTCGGCCCCATTCAACTTCTGGGTCTCTAAATTGTCCACGTGGCCAGAGCTAGCCTTTTATGCCTTGGAGGTGCTGGCCTGCCCGGCAGCCAGCGTTTTGTCTGAACGTGTATTCAGCACGGCATGGGGCGTCATTACAGACAAACGCAGCCGCCTGTCTACAGCCAATGTGGACAAGCTGACGTTCATAAAAATGAACCAGGCATGGATCCCACAGGACCTGTCCGTCCCTTGTCCAGATTAGACATTAACTACCTCCCCATAACCATATATTATTGGACTCCAGGGCACTTCCTCATTCAATCCTATTTTTATTTTCATTTTACCATTATATTGCGAGGCTACCCAAAGTTGAATGAACCTCTCCTCTGCCTGTGTGCTAGGCCTAAATATATGCCAATGGACTGTTGCAGTGGTGGGTGACGTGAAGCCTCATTCTCTGCTATGACATGCAGACTAATTCTCTGCTGACATGAAGACAGATTCTCTGTTACGGGACCTCCCTCCTCTGCCTGGGTGCTGGGCCTAAATATATGCCAATGGACTGTTGCAGTGGTGGGTGACGTGAAGCCTGATTCTCTGCTATGACATGCAGACTAATTCTCTGCTGACATGAAGACAGATTCTCTGTTACGGGACCTCTCTCCTCTGCCTGTGTGTGTGCTGGGCCTAAATATATGCCAATGGACTGTTGCAGTGGTGGCTGACGTGAAGCCTCATTCTCTGCTATGACATGCAGACTAATTCTCTGCTGACATGAAGCCAGATTGTCTGTTACGGGACCTCTCTCCTCTGCCTGTGTGTGTGCTGGGCCTAAATATATGCCAATGGACTGTTGCAGTGGTGGCTGACGTGAAGCCTCATTCTCTGCTATGACATGCAGACTAATTCTCTGCTGACATGAAGACAGATTCTCTGTTACGGGACCTCTCTCCTCTGCCTGTGTGTGTGCTGGGCCTAAATATATGCCAATGGACTGTTGCAGTGGTGGCTGACGTGAAGCCTCATTCTCTGCTATGACATGCAGACTAATTCTCTGCTGACATGAAGCCAGATTGTCTGTTACGGGACCTCTCTCCTCTGCCTGTGTGTGTGCTGGGCCTAAATATATGCCAATGGACTGTTGCAGTGGTGGCTGACGTGAAGCCTCATTCTCTGCTATGACATGCAGACTAATTCTCTGCTGACATGAAGACAGATTCTCTGTTACGGGACCTCCCTCCTCTGCCTGGGTGCTGGGCCTAAATATATGCCAATGGACTGTTGCAGTGGTGGCTGACGTGAAGCCTCATTCTCTGCTATGACATGCAGACTAATTCTCTGCTGACATGAAGACAGATTCTCTGTTACGGGACCTCCCTCCTCTGCCTGGGTGCTGGGCCTAAATATATGCCAATGGACTGTTGCAGTGGTGGGTGAC
This sequence comes from Bufo gargarizans, assembly GCF_014858855.1. Lineage (NCBI taxonomy): Eukaryota > Metazoa > Chordata > Amphibia > Anura > Bufonidae > Bufo > Bufo gargarizans. The sequence goes on along the minus strand of NC_058082.1, from coordinate 366,405,029 downwards.
GTGAAGCCTCATTCTCTGCTATGACATGCAGACTGATTCTCTGCTGACATGAAGCCAGATTGTCTGTTACGGGACCTCCCTCCTCTGCCTGGGTGCTGGGCCTAAATATATGCCAATGGACTGTTGCAGTGGTGGCTGACGTGAAGCCTCATTCTCTGCTATGACATGCAGACTGATTCTCTGCTGACATGAAGCCAGATCGTCTGTTACGGGACCTCTCTGCTCTGCCTGTGTGCTAGGCCTAAATATATGCCAATGGACTGTTGCAGTGGTGGGTGACGTGAAGCCTCATTCTCTGCTATGACATGCAGACTGATTCTCTGCTGTCATGAAGCCAGATTGTCTGTTACGGGACCTCTCTGCTCTGCCTGTGTGCTAGGCCTAAATATATGCCAATGGACTGTTGCAGTGGTGGGTGACGTGAAGCCTCATTCTCTGCTATGACATGCAGACTGATTCTCTGCTGACATGAAGCCAGATTGTCTGTTACGGGACCTCTCTCCTCTGCCTGTGTGCTAGGCCTAAATATATGCCAATGGACTGTTGCAGTGGTGGCTGACGTGAAGCCTCATTCTCTGCTATGACATGCAGACTAATTCTCTGCTGACATGAAGCCAGATTGTCTGTTACGGGACCTCTCTCCTCTGCCTGGGTGCTGGGCCTAAATTTATGACAATGGACTGTTGCAGTGGTGGCTGACGTGAAGCCTGATTCTCTGCTATGACATGCAGACTGATTCTCTGCTGACATGAAGCCAGATCCTCTGTTACGGGACCTCTCTCCTCTGCCTGTGTGTGTGCTGGGCCTAAATATATGCCAATGGACTGTTGCAGTGGTGGCTGACGTGAAGCCTCATTCTCTGCTATGACATGCAGACTGATTCTCTGCTGACATGAAGCCAGATTCTCTGTTACGGGACCTCTCTCCTCTGCCTGTGTGTGTGCTGGGCCTAAATATATGCCAATGGACTGTTGCAGTGGTGGCTGACGTGAAGCCTCATTCTCTGCTATGACATGCAGACTAATTCTCTGCTGACATGAAGACAGATTCTCTGTTACGGGACCTCCCTCCTCTGCCTGGGTGCTGGGCCTAAATATATGCCAATGGACTGTTGCAGTGGTGGCTGACGTGAAGCCTCATTCTCTGCTATGACATGCAGACTAATTCTCTGCTGACATGAAGACAGATTCTCTGTTACGGGACCTCTCTCCTCTGCCTGGGTGCCGGGGCCTAAATATCTGAGAATGGACTGTTCCAGTGGTGGGTGACGGGAAGCCAGATTCTCTGCTATGGAACCTCTCTCCAATTGATTTTGGTTAATTTTTATTTATTTAATTTTTATTTTAATTCATTTCCCTATCCACATTTGTTTGCAGGGGATTTACCTACATGTTGCTGCCTTTTGCAGCCCTCTAGCTCTTTCCTGGGCTGTTTTACAGCCTTTTTAGTGCCGAAAAGTTCGGGTCCCCATTGACTTCAATGGGGTTCGGGTTCGGGACGAAGTTCGGATCGGGTTCGGATCCCGAACCCGAACATTTCCGGGATGTTCGGCCGAACTTCTCGAACCCGAACATCCAGGTGTTCGCTCAACTCTACCCATGACACATCCATCAGCCAATTGAGACATTTTAGCACATGGACATACCCCCTACCTTATAAATAAACCTGATCTGGCCGCCATTTTACATTTAGTCTTTTGCCAGTATAGGGAGAGGTTGCTGCGTGGAGCAGGGACAAGCTGTTAGGGACACCAAACACTATCTAATGTGGCCAGAAAAGTCATTTTAAGGACTGGCATAGGTGTGCTATCGATAGGTGTGACTTACTGAGGGGTGTAATATACTTATAATATATGTTCTAACATAGAAAGTATATTATAGTACATTTGTATTGTGCAGCAGTTGTGTGCGGTTCTGCTGCGACACTGCAGCTACACAGAGTGCCAAACGCTATTGGAAGAAATAATTTCTACTAGTGTGATATACCAGTTGCCCCACAAACAAACTGATTGAAGCAGGGGTGTTATATACCGTATTGTTCGCCCTATAAGACGCAGCGGCCCATAAGACGCACCAAAGTTTTTGGGGAGGAAATAAGAAAAAAAAATTTTTACCAAAAGGTGTGCTGTTAGAGGGTTTGGAACTAATGGTGGTCTGTGGTATGGCACTATTATGGTAGATCTGTGAAGGACACTGTTATGGGGGGGATCTGGGGATGGCACTGTTATGGGGATATGTAGATGACGCACTGTTATGGGGGATCTGTGGATGGCACTATTATGGGGGATCTGTGGATGGCACTGTTATGGGGGATCTGTGGATGGCACTGTTATGGGAGATCTGTGGATGGCACTGTTATGGGAGATCTGTGGATGGCACTGTTATGGAGGATCTGTGGATGACACGGTTATATATGTGTCATCCACAGAACCCCCAGCCCTTAACAGTGCCATCCACAGACGTCCCCCATAAAACTGTCATCCACAGATTCCCCCCCCCCCCCACCGCTCCAGTGCTGCAGTATACAAATATAAAATGTCTCATTCAATTAAAAGGGATTAAACATGTCCCCTCACTCCTAATATTACCGTACACCCTAACAGCTTCTGTACAACGCAGGCAGGCCTGCGCCGCCTGCTTCATTCATAAAGTAGGCGGCACAGGCACGTGACATCAGGGAGTTACGCTGCCGCCCGCCCGGCCTGCCTGCATTCTACAGAAGCTGCTAGGGTGTACGGTAATATAAAAAATGGGGGGGCATGTTTAATCACTTTTAATTGAATGAGACATTTTATATTTGTATACTGCAGCACTGGAGCGGCGGGGCCGGAGTACAGTGACTGCACCAGCCCCACCGCAATTGCCGGCCCCCAGCTCCTCCTCCCAGTCCCTCCCAGCTGGCTCATACATCGCAGCCTGTGATGTAAAAATTTCAGCATTCGCCCCATAAGACGCTGGGGCATTTCCCCCCCCATTTTTTTGGGGGGAAAAGTGCGTCTTATGGGGCGAAAAATACGGTACCAATTATATACTTTCTATATAGTGCATTTGGGTAGTGCAGCATTGGTTTTTCGTTTTGCTGCGTTACCTCAGCTACAGATAGTGACAAACGACATTGGAACAAATAATTTCTACGGGTGTGAAATACCAGTTGACCCCTAAAAAAACTGATTTAAGCAGGGGTGTTATATACCAATAATATACTTTCTACATAGTGCATTTGGGTAGTGCAGCATTTGTTTGCAGTTTAGCTGCGTTACTGCAGCTACACAGAGTGACTAATGCCATTGGAACAAATAATTTCTACTGGTGTGATATAACAGTTGCCCCGCAAAAAAAAAGATTGAAGAAGGGGTGTTATATACCAATTATATACTTTCTATATCGTGCACTTGGGTAGTGCAGCATTGGTTTGCGGTTTTGCTGCGTTACCTCGATTTGTCCCTACGACATTGGAACAAATAATTTCTACTTGTGTGATATACCAGTTGCCCCCCCCCCCCCCCAAAAAAAAGTGAAAAATAAAGTGGCCTACAGTAAAATTTGTATCCATTGACCGCATAATGTGCCTCGAGCCACATAATCACAATTTCTTTTATGTCAGGTGAATGCCAAATTTTTAAGGCCCGTACTCCTGTGGCCTCAAAATAATTTTTTTGTAGGCTCCAACAGGGCACATTTCAAAGAATTTCCCTTTAAGACGCATAAAAATGTCCCCCGATTAAGACACATATTTTTGTTGGAATTTTTGTCATTGATCCCCCTCTAATATGTCACTGTCCATGTTGTGGGACTATTTGTACACTTCTACTAAGTATTTTGTGGCTGCAAATATGAGCTGAATGTTTTTCAGGTTAGCCTGGCATTAAAGTAAATGGGGCCTGCCGCAAAATTGCGGTTCGCAAACATTTGATTGCGTTTACGCGATCGCGTTCGCAAACCGTCCCGGTAGATGTTTATCCATCACTAATGGCTAACGAAATCCCCCCTCTTGAAAAAAAAACCCTAATGATAATAGTTGAAACAAGTGGTCGTAGCAGGTGTTGAATTTCTCTGAGGCCCAAAACATTAGGCATGCAACGGACAGAAAAGGCCTTCTATGCTGCTGTATTTACCTAAGACAGGGACCATTATTTTATCTGGGTGGTGGCGGATATTTGTGGGCTGTCATAAGGAAATTCAATTAAACATGGTTGACTCGTCACATGTGTAGAATTCCTCCGAAATCCATGCCTCATTCATTTTTAGAAATGCGAGGTAGCCCGCACTGGCGTGAGCTAGGCGAGCGTGCTTGTTGGTCACGATCCCCCCTGCTGCGCTGAACGTCCTTTCGGACAGGGCACTGAACGAGGGGCAAGTCAAGAGTTCCATGGCAAATTGTGTCAGCTCTGGCCAGAGGTCAAGCCTGCACACCCAGTAGTCAAGGGGTTCCTCGCTTCTCAGAGCGTCCACATCGACCGTTAACCCGATGTAGTCGGACACCTGTCGGTCTAGGCGATCTCTGATGCTGGGCGCCTGTTAATGGGTTGGCTGCAAGAATGATCTCATATCCGAAGTGACCAACACATCTTCAAACCGTCCTCTTCTTGCATGCGCTGTTGGATTGATACCCGCAACTGTTTCTCTGTGAGTGAAAATTCCTCTCTCTCTCGGCACCCGCAAAAGCAGAATGTAGCATTTCTCGAAGAAAGGCCTGGAAGTGCTGCATTCTGATAGCCCTCTGTGATGCTGGTAACATTTCTGCCATTTTGTGTTTGTACTGGGGGTCTAAGTACGTTGCCACCCAGTACTGGTCCTTGCCCTTTATGCTTTTTATACGGGGGTTCCTCTTCAAACACTGGAGCATAAAGGCCCCCATTTGCACTAAACTGGAAGCGGTGGAGTGGCCTGGCTCCTGCTCATGTCGTCCTCGGTCTCCTCACCGAGCCACAAAAAACACCAGGGATCCTCGAAAAGTTTAAAGCATGCTCTTCTTTATCCTCCTCCGTCCCGGCACCATCCTCCTCTTCAGACTCCTGTTGACTTGTCTCAGATGGAGTAGCCCCCTGGGAATTCATCCAGCATTGTGACTTCCTCATTTTCCTGCTCCTGCTCCTCGACGGCTTGATCAATGACACGACGCAATGCACGCTCCAGAAAGAAGGCGCAGGGTACGATGTCACTGACAGCACCCTGGCTACGACTGACCAGTTTGTTGATCTCATCAAATGGCCTCAGCAGTCTGTATGCGTCGCACATGAGCAGCCACTGGCGCTGTGAAAAAACCAAGCTTCCCAGAACCTGTCCTGCCGCAGAATTCATACAGGTAGTCGTTAATGGCACGTTTCTGCTGGAGCAGCCTATTAAGCATATACAAGGTGGAGTTCCAGCACGTTGGGCAATCACAAATCAGATGTCTGACGGGCAGGTGATGTCGTCTCTGAACGTCAGCAAGGCAAGCCGTGGCCGTGTAAGATCTTCTAAATTTTACTGGCCTGCCGCAGAAATTTTACTGGCCTGCCGCAAGACTTCCTGGACCCTGGGGTATTTGGCAACAAATCGCTGCACGACTAAGTTGATTGTTTGGAAAATGGAACTGAAATTAAAATTTTTTGTAAATGTTCCATTTTAATAAACTTTTCCAGTAACACAGCAAGGGTTAACAGTCAAACAAACATCAATATTTATTATCCTGATACTGCGGTTTACAGAAACACTCCATATATGGTTGTAAAGTGTTGTATGAGCACACAGCTGGGCTCAGAAGGGAAGGAGCACCATATGGTTTTTAGAGGACATATCTTGCTAAAATGGTTTTAGGGTGCCATGTTGCATTTGAAGACACCCTGAGATACTCCTACAGTGAAAACCCTCAAAAAGTTATCTGATTTTGGAAATCACACCCCTCAAGGAATTTATTGAGACATGTAGCGAGAGCTTTGATCACACATGCATTTTATAAAATTTAGAAACACTAGGTCTTGAAAATTAAAAATTACATTTTATACAAGAAAATGTTTTTTTAGGACCTGATCTTTCATTTTTACAAGAGGTAATAGAAGAAAATGCACACAAAAATCTGTCACCCATTTTCTCTTCAATATGGTAACACCCCATATGTTCAGAAGGGAAGGAGCTCCATATGGCTTTTGGATGGCAGATTTTGCTGGAATGGTTGTGGGTGTGGCATTGGAAGAGACCTACAATGGAAACCTCCAAAAAGTGACCCAATTTTGGAAACTAGACTCCTCAAGGAATTAGGGTACTTTCATACTTGCGTTGTTTGATTCCGGCAGGCAGTTCCGTTGCCTGTACTGACTGCCTGATCAGGCAAACTGTATGCAAACGCATTTCATGTTTTCTGAACTGACTGATCATGCATTTTTTCAGTCTGAAAAATGCCTGATTAGTCAGAAAAATGCATTGCAATACCGGATCCGTTTTTCCGGTGTCATCAGGCAAAACGGATCCGGTATTTATTTTTTTCTCATTTTTAAAGGTCTTCAGTTCTTTTTCGCCGGAGATAAAACCGTAGCATGCTACGGTTTTCTCTTTTGCCTGATCAGTCAAAATGACTGAACTGAAGACATCCTGATGCATCTTGAACGGATTACTCTACATTCAGAATGCATGGGGATATGCCTGATCAGTTCTTTTCCGATATAGAGCCCCTGTGACGGAACTCTATGCCGGAAAAGAAAAACTCTAATATGAAAGTAGCCTTAATTAAGGTGTTTAGTAAGTGATTTGAAACCACAGGTGTTCCAATTTAGAAACACTTGGCTGTGAAAATGAGAAATTAATTTTTTCAGGTAAAATGTTGCTTTGACCCCAGAGTTTATATTTTCAGGGTTAACATAAAAAAGAACCCCAAAATGTGTTACTAATTTATTCTGAGCATGGCAACACCCCATATGTGGTCCTAAACTGTGGTTTGGGCACACTGCAGGGCTCAGAAGAGAAAGAGCACCAAACGTATTTGAGGCTTAGGCTCCATTCACACGTCCGCAGATCCACAAAACACGGACAGCGGCAATGTACGTTCCGCATTTTGCGGACCGCACATTTCCGGCACTAACAGAATAGCGATAGCAATTGCAGACAAGAATAGGATATGTTCTTTTGTTTTCGGGAACGGAAATGCGGACCCGGAAGTGCGGACCCATGATTGCCGAATGAAATCGCGAACGTGTGAATGGAGGCTTAGTTTGGTGATTTGTACAGCACTGACCGACAAATGCAGATGCTCTGAGGTAAAATATTTTAAAAAAGAAGAAAAGAAGTGACCCCATTTTAGAAACTACATCAAGGGGTGCAGTGAGAATTTGGTCTCAACAGGTGTTTTGCAAAAATGTATTTTACAGCAGATGGTACAAAGTGAAAATTGCTATTTTTATACATGTCATTTCAGTGGCCAATATGCAGTGCCCAGCTGGTGCCACCAAATACAAACCCTTTAAATTATTAAGCGGGGTCTACTGGGTACTGAAAAGCCATAAATTTGGATGTAAAGTGCTGTATGGGTTCTGAAGGGAAAGACCACCTTTTAACTTTTGCACCTCATATTTTGATGGATTAGGATACCGTTGCCATGTTGTTTTTGAACAGCCTCTGCGGTAGTAGTAGAGTCATTTTCTGAGTACTATGGGGGTCATTTACTATCAGATATATGCGTCGGTTTTCTGGTGTATATGTCTGTCGTAGATTCTGGCACAAAGGTTATTTGTTCCGCAATCTGCAACTTTTCCCTGATCATGCTAGATCTAAAATATGGGAAGGGGTGGTCCTTAACCAATTAGACATACATTGACATATCAAAAGTCACTACATTTACTTAATAAGTAAATAAGGCTGAGAATATGGCATGTATTAAATAAATAACATAGTAACATACTGTAGTTTGTAAGGCTGAAAAAGACATCCACCAATCTAGGTCAGCCTGTTATCCTGAAAGTTGATCCAGAGGAAGGCAAAAAATCCCATGAGGTGGAAGTCAAATTTCCTAATTTTAGGGGAAAAAATAATTTCTCGACTCCAACTTCCTGGATCAACGACCCATCTCTAGTAGCTATAGCATGTAATCTTATTACACTCCAGAAATACATCCAGGCCCCTCTTGAACTCTTTTAGTGAACTCACCATCACCACCTCCTCAGGCAGAGAGTTCAATAGTCTCACTGCTCTTACCGTAAATAATCCTCTTCTATGTTTGTCTAGAAACCTTCCTTCCTCCAGACGCAGAGGGTGTCCCCTCATCACAGTCACAGTCCTGGGGATAAATAGATGATGGGATAGATCTCTGTACTGACCCCTGATATATTTATACATAGTTATTAGATCTCCCCTCAGTCGTCTTTTTTTCTAAAGTGAATGACCCTAATGTTGACAATCCTTCTAGGTACTGTAGTCCACCCATTCCAGTTATTACTTAAGTTGCCCTCCTCTCGACCCTCTCCAGCTCTGCTATGTCTGCCTTGTTCACAGGAGGCCAGAACTGTACCTCCTTGTGTGGTCTGACTAGTGATTTGTAAAGTGGTAGGACTATTTTCTCATCACGGGCATCTATGCCCCTTTTGATGCAACCCATTATCTTATTGGCCTTGGCAGCAGCTGGCTGACACTGGTTTCTACAGCTTAGTTTGCTGTTCACTAAAATTCCTAGATCCTTTTCCATGTCAGTGTTAGCCAGTGTTTTACCGTTTAGAATGTACTGGTGACTTGCATTATTCCTTCCCATGTGCATAACTTTACATTGCTCAGTGTTAAACCTAATCTGCCGCTTCTCTGCCCAAACCTCCAATCTATCCAGATCCCTCTGTAGCAGTATACTTGTCCTTTTCCGTGTTAATTACTTTACACAGTTTAGTGTCAAATAAGCTTTCTTAATAATATTCTAGCATGTTGCTTCTGTGTAAGCACTTTTCTATATTACTATATATTCACACATTACAGATTTGTTGGAGACATTTCTGTACCTGTCCGATTCCTTTCCTAATAGGGCTGATGGAAATCCTTATGCTTGCCACTACAATAACACCATTGGTATGAATGGAGCAGATTTTCAGTCACAGAAATTTCCACTAGAAATCTGCTGCTTGCTTCGTAATGAGATTATGTTTCTAATTAATCTTGCACATAGTGTTAACCAGGTTTGCCGACTTGCTGTGCAGTAATAGACTGATTCATTCAAACACAGTGGTTGGGCAATAAACTTAAACGGGTTTTCCGGGATTTAAATATTGCTGACCTATCCTCAGGATAAGTCACCAATATCAAATTAGTGGGGGTCTGACTCGCAGCACCCTGGCCAATCAGTTGTTTCAAGGCTTCACATTGCTCAAATCAGCGATGCAGCCCCTTCACAGTATACCAAGAAGATCGGCTGTGCTTGGTATTGCAGCTCAGTTGCACTCACTGGAATGGCACTGACCTGCACAAAGGCTATGTGACCAAGTGTGACATTACAGGCTCCTTTAAACAGTTTATTAGTCGGGGTGACAGGAATTGGACCTCAAGCCCCTGAGCCTTTGTGCTGCCCTGACTCTATAGTCAATCTTTAACATTGTACTGTATTTTACATTCTTGTACAAATGGGAATACACTTAGAAGTGAATGATGTACGGAAACAATTGTCCAGAGGATTGTGGAGTAATACACAATATAGTTGACAACATTTTCATTTCGGGGAATTTAGCTTTATTTTTAAATAGTCAAGCCAAAAAAAAGGCTAGACTTACTATCACTAAAACCCGTCCTTCAGGAAATCTGTGAAATGTAACTCATGTAATCCATTTATGGGAAATTAATTTTATAGCTGGCCGAATGCTATCTCTTCATACAATGGCAACAGTAGAACCCTCAAGTATTGGTTTTTGGTGAGTGCACATCTAATGTACCCTTTCCACTGACGGGACTTCAGAAGGTGATACTCCAAAAGTAAAACAACATTCCAGTTTGCAATTAAAGAGTAACATAGTAACATAGTACATAAGGCCGAAAAAAGACATTTGTTCATCCAGTTCGGCCTGTCATCCTGCAAGTTGATCCAGAGGAAGGCAAAAAACTGTGAGGTAGAAGCCAATTTTCCTCACTTTAGGGGAATAAAAAATTCCTTCCCGACTCCAATCAGGCAATCAGAATAAATCCCTGGATCAACGATCCCTCTCTAGTAGCTATATCCTGTAATATTATTCACTCCAGAAATACATCCAGGCCCCTCTTGAATTCCTTTATTGTACTCACCATCACCACCTCCTCAGGCAGAGAGTTCCATAGTCTCACTGCTCTTACCGTAAAGAATCCTCTTCTATGTTTGTGTACAACCCTTCTTTCCTCTAGATGCAGAGGATGTCCCCTCGTCACAGTCCTGGGGATAAACAGATGATGGGATAGTTCTCTGTACTGACCCCTGATATATTTATACATAGTAATTATATCTCCCCTCAGTCGTCTTTTTCTAAAGTGAATAACCCTAATTTTGATAATCTTTCAGGGTACTGTAGTTGCCTCATTCCAGTTATTACTTTAGTTGCCCTCCTCTGGACCCTCTCCATCTCTGCTATGTCTGCCTTGTTCACAGGAGCCCAGAACTGTACACAGTACTCCATGTGTGGTCTGACTAATGATTTGCAAAGTGGTAGGCCTATGTTCTCATCACGGGCATCTATGCCCCTTTTGATGCAGTTACATAATTTTATATACCCGGCAGTTACATATTATTTTTCAGCACATACTGTAGCAATGTTTCGGCAATATAAGTGCCTAAACAGCATCGGACTTAGGTCTCTTAAGCCTACCAGAGGAAATTATTCTGAGGAACCTTAAATGCTCTGTTTTATGAGGGGTCCATTTTTGTCAGAGTTTGGGCCCACTGGAGGATCTTCTGGTACTCTGATGGGCCAGTCTGACCCTGTGCATAAGACCCTTTATCAATGTATACTTGTTGAGAAGCTTCCGCCATAAACCATGTTATCAACAAGTATAGCTTGACAAAGGGTCTTATGCACTTATTTGGCCCTAAACTGTACTATAGCATGTGCTGAAAAATAATGTGCACCTGGCCTGGACAAATAAAATTAACCTACTCTTTAGTAGCAAACTGGAGTACTGTCTCACTTTTTGAGTATCTTTGAACGCTATCACTTGGTTAGCCATGTATGTGTTCTAAATGGGGAAAAGCCCTGCCAGATGCCTCCAGCAAGGACATAGCTCTCCAAGAAAAAAAGGATTGGTCACATTTAAATCCTACGACCTGATACTTCTCTCCGACAACATGTGCAGTTGAAGGAGTCAGAAGGCCCCCACACACTTTCAGCCTTTTCTGCTAAAATCTACTGGATATATCTAGCTGAAGAGCTACATCCTGCATGATACATTCATTTCAACATTTTGGAATAATATAAAGATTTCACATATGACCAGTGGAAGTGAGGCCACTGGAACCTCAATTCTTGTCAAGAATTTGGAGCTCCGTTTTTTTATACTGTCGAGAAAGAGGCATCCACACATGCTTAGTCATTGTTACAGATATCTTCCAGCTTCTGAGCAGAAAAAAAATTACATTTGTCTGTTTCCCTTGCCCCTCAACTTATTCATGTCTTCTGACATATATACTGTACATGACAAAAAGTAACGATGACAATGATGGTTATTATCCCCATAGTTACATAGATATAATGTTGGTACATGTATTCAATGTGATCACCTGAAAAAATAAACTGCAAATGGGATTTTAACAGGCTATAAAATAAGTGGCAATTGGTAGATCAGGTGAGCCAGATATGTTTCAGCTATCAGATTGTAATCTGACTTTGGAATTCCCTGTTGGATAGAAGGCTCAATATGTTAGATGAAGGAACTTCCAAATGAGGGAGTTTAGCTGGAAGGGTTTTTTCTCTCAGTGAGCTTTTTATAGCTTCCATGTTAAAAGGGTGGAGGTGTCCTTTGCACTTGTTTCTGTCACTTACCCCCTTTGGAGTGATTCATGAATATTAAATAGAGATTATGGCACAAAATGTAGGACACTATTAAATGTCAGAAGCCAATAGAAAAAGTGTTAATGATGGCAGGATTGTGTAAGAAGGCTGCTTGGGAATTAGTTTACCACTAAGGTTTGTATGCTGAGTACTAAAAGGAACATTTGCAGTCAGCATTCATTTATTTAATTTAATTGTTACAGTTACTATGCATTTTGTTAAGTCCTTTATGGTCGTATATTTATGATCAATCCAAATTATGATATTTTTAAATCAATTATATTGAGGGGTAATTTTATATCTAAAGCCTTGGTTTCCAAATTTAGGAAAAAATTATCTTCCAGGCATGAATTACACATTCAGTTTCTAGTAATGATCGAGCATGCTCAGTCGAACACCGCCATGATCAAGTCTCCTCCCCGCACGTTTCGTGGCTGCTATGCAGCCAATAAACGTGCAGGTAAGTACTGCCTTCACTGTAATGCCAGTAGCCATGTTGGCTACTGGCACTACAGTGATTGGCTGTCCTGAACTCGCCATTGGGTGCTATATAGCACCCGGTGACCCATGTTCGGCTCATTCGTAGTCAGGGAGAGCTGAGCATGGGAAGGGTCAGAGAGTGTAGGGAGTGTAATTGAATATTTTTTTTTTACAAAAACGTTTCAGAGACCCAAAAGTCCTTCTAAGAACTATTGTGTGTGACAGCAGCAATATATGTTTGTAGCACAACCTGCGCTAAATTTCTCAGTGTTAGGGAGAGCTGTGCATAGGAAGGGACAGACAGTGTAGGGAGTGTAATAGGAAGATTTTTATACTTTTCAGAGACGCAAAAGTCCTTTATATATATATATAATTTGTATTCACATTTTTTTTTATTTATAAAAGACAGTATCAGAAAATCAACATCATTTCTGGTGTGTACAGGTGTACATTTTAAGAGATTACAAAATCAACCCCATATCTCTCCCTTCCCTCCCCCTAACCAAAACCCCATCTCAGATGTCAAGAGCTTTTATTGCCTTTTGGTGATATCATGTTAGTGGATCACTAATCTATAAGATCAGACTAAATGTACAAATAGAAGTTAAGTATATCTATAAATCAATATAGTAATAATAAAACAACCTATCATGTGTCCGCTGATCTATCTTTGTCTCCTGCGTGTCGAATATGTTGCCTATATAATTGACACCATGGATCCGAGGGATCCAATTTTAGGAACCAATTAGTGTGGACGAATGGAATAATGTTTGACAAAATTTCCTGATTAGTCAGAAACGCTGCCATAAATGGTTTCCATTTTTTTTTTAAACGTCACTGTATGCTTTGATCTACACCGTTTGGCTTATATACCGTTGGACAACTTATTTTATATAAGGGATATTGGGTGCTAACCAACGGGTTAGAAGGCACCTCTTTGCAGCCAAAATCATTATATGGATAGCCGGCGGGATTTTAGGACAGATAGCATCTCTCCCAACATAAAATAGGAGGATTTCTGGGTCCAATGCAATCCGTAGGTTGCATTTGGAGCATATCATTTATAGGAAAGATTTCCAGAAAGTCTGGACCTCCACATATCACCATAAACCATGTGTGACATCTGTGTTGGTCATTTTACATTTTGGGCAGTGTGTCAATCTGTCGGGAGGAATGCTATCAGTCGACTTAGGTAAGTAAAACCGCCCCACATCTCCTGTTTAAAATGTGTGCATCCCAAAAATTTTGCAGTCACATACAGTGTACTTTTCCAATAGACGGTCTCCGCTGCGGATAGTGACATTACCATGGCCACATCTAAAGTGTAATGTATGCATTTAAAAAATGTATCAGTGACATACAGTGTACTTTAGTCAATAGACGGTGTCTGCTTCTGACCGTGACATTACCAGTGCCACATCTGCAGTGTAACTTGTGCGCTGATTTTTTTTTATCTGTGACATACAGTGTACTTTTTCAATAGACGGTGTCTGCTTCTCACCGTGACATTACCAGTGCCACATCTCCAGTGTACTGTGTGCGTTTAAAAAATGTATCAGTGACATACAGTGTACTTTTTCAATAGACTGTGTCTGCTGCGGACAGTGACTTTACCAGGACCACATCTAAAGTGTCACGTGTGCTTTTAAAAAATGTATCTGTGACATACAGTGTATTTTTTCAATAGATAGTGTCTGCTTATGACTGTGACATTACCAGTGCCACATCTAAAGTGTAACGTCACACATGCCCTGACCCATGCAGTTAAAGGATTTAATAGGGTACTCATACTCAGTCCTGTATTGTCATTTATCGTCACTACCTCCCGAGTTGGGAGTGGGTAATTGGCGCGCCAATCAAACTCTGATTCCCCGTTACCTGTGGTCACCATGGTAGGCGCAGAAAGTACCATTGAAAATTAATAGGGCAGACATCCAAGTGGATCGTCGACGTCATGGGGACGTGCGATCAGCCAGAAGTTATCTAGAGTCAACAAAGCGGCAGCAGGCCCTCGCCCATAATGTTTTCAATGGTCAGCTCACCTGCAGGCCCACGCATATAATGTTCTATAGGGTTAGCTCACCAGCAGGCCCTCACCTAAAATCTTTTACAGGCTCAGCTCACCTTCAGGCCCTTGAATTTAATGTTTTACAGGGCCAGCTCACCTGCAAGCCCTCGCATATAATGTTTTAGAGGGTCAGCTCACCAGAAGGCCCTCACCTACAATCTTTTACTGGGTCAGCTTACCTGCAGCCCACGCATATAATGTTTTATAGGGTCAGCTCACTTGCAGGCCCTCGCATATAATGTTTTACAGGGTCAGCTCACCAGCAGACCCTCACCTACAAGTCCAGTCTCACTATCCAAGAGTCTGGTCAACACAATTCTCACCGCCAGGGGTCACATAACTAGTTAGCACGAGGAGTCTCGTTCGTTATTGGAATTAACCAGACAAATCGCTCCACCAACTAAGAACGGCCATGCACCACCACCCACAGAATGGAGACAGAGCTATCAACCTGTCACCATGTCCGGGCCGGGTGAGGTTTCCCGTGTTGAGTCAAATTAAGCCGCATGCTCCACTCCTGGCGGTGCCTGTCTGTCAATTCCTATAAGTTTCAGCTTTGCAACCATAATCTCCCCGGAACCCAAAGACTTTGGTTTCCCAGAAGCTGCTCGGCGAGTCACGGGAATAACGCTGCCGGATCACCGGTCGGCATCGTTTATGGTCGGAACTACGACGGTATCTGATCGTCTTTGAACCTCCGACTTTTGTTCTTGATTAAATGCTTTCGCTGTGGTTAGTTATGTGCCGGTCCAAGAATTTCACCTCTAACGGATGCCCCTGGCTGTCCATCTTAATCATGGCCCCAGTTTCGAAAACCAACAACATTTTTGGCAGCACTTGCACTTTATATACAAGTAAATATACAGGAAAGAATGTTTCCTAACAATTTTTCCTCTAAAATAAATTGTATCTTTGGTTTTGTGCGTATTATTGTCAGTCTGTAAAAGTTGTGTACTACTCGGACAACATTGTTCCCAGCAGTGACCTGGGAGTTCAAGATGCATCCAGCAGACATCCTCCCCATGCTGTTCCCAAATCATTTTGGTGGTGTTTCCACCAATTTCTGAACTTTTCCTATGAACCAGGCACCTCCCCTCTTCGGAGCAGGGGGTGCCTGGTTTAATGCTTGGATTTTCCCATTGACTTCTATTGTGCTCTGGTGCTCAGTAGATTCCCGATATGTTCAGCCCGAGCCCCCGAGCACTATGGTGCTCGATAAACACTATCAGTTTCTATTTTGGATAAATATATATTTATTTCATTTCACACATACACTTGGACATTGTTTCTTTACATTTTTTTTTTACTATTATAGAACCTTATCAATATTGTGCAAAATGTAAACTATTGTATATAAATCTAAATGCATATATTTAATGCATCTTATGCAAACATTCCATCGTATTTTACTTTCTATATTAGCAGCATATGTAATAAATTAATAATTATGTATTATGCTTGATTTCTTTATTTTTTTACACGTTTTTACTTCAAACTAGACAAAGAGCAAAAAAGAGTAATATCATTTCCCAGTAGGGATGCAATGAGATACACCATCTATATAACTAACAATCTATCTATGAAAATTAGAGGCTGAATCAAAAGGGTAACAATGACAGCAAATACCGGCAGACAATATCCACAAGCAATCATTGACTGCTCCAAAAATAATGGTATATATTAACAGTAGACATGAGCAAAGTTTAAAAAAATTTGATCTGGCAACTTCACTAAATAATTAATTAATCACAAATCACTATAAATCAGGTTTACCCAGGCCACTCTGCCCTAGGGCTCATGCACACGACCACGGCCGTGTTTTGTGGTCCGCAAATTGCGGATCTGAAAATCACGGATGCCGGCCGTGTGCATTCTGCATTTTGCAGAATGGAACGGGCGCCACATGATAGAAATGCCTATTCTTGTCTGCAAAATGGACAAGGTTAGGACATGTTCTATTTTTTTTTTGTTTGTTCGGGGTTACGGAACAGAGCAACGGATGAGGACAGCACACAGTACTAGACATTCCATGTTTTTTCTTTATTATTTTTAATTTCTACATTGTAGATTCATACTGAAAACATGGAAGCAATAAAAAAAACACATACGGAATTAAGTAGTAAACAAAGACATGTTAAACCAGAATATGTTTTATATTTTAGAGTCTTCAAAAGAGTCTCCTTTAGTTTTGATGATAGCTTTGCACACTCTAAGCATTCTCTCAATCAGCCTCATGAGGTAGTCACCTGAAATGGTTTTCAATATAACAGGTATGCCTTGTCAAGAGTTAATTTATAGAATTTCTTTCTTCATAATGTTTTTAAGACCATCACTTGTGTTGTGCAGAGGTAGGATTGGTACATAGTTCCAGACAGTGTTTAGCCATATTCTGCTGCTGTTCTAATCAACATTATGGTAAAATCCACTCAACTTAGTAAAGATAAATGACAGCCTGTAAAGATAAATTACATTACTTTAAGACTATAAGACCAGTCAATTCATAAAATTTCCAGAACTTTAAAGACATCCTGATGTGCAGTCATGAAAACCATCAACCACAATAAACATACTGGCTCTCATGGCTGCCACAGCAACCTGCAGTGACATGCCATCCCATCTGGTTTGTGCTTAGTTGGACCATAATTGCTTTTCAACAGGACAATGACACCAAACACACCAAGAGGCTATGTAATGGCTAGTTGACCAAGAAGTAGAGTGATGGAGTCCTGCATCTCCACAATCACCTAACCTTAACCCAATTTAGATGGTTTGAGGCGAACTGGAATACAGTGTGAAGAAAATGCATACAACAAGTGCTCAGCAGTTCTAGGAACTTTGTCAAGGGTGCTTGAAAGACAAAGTTTTTTTAATAGATTATCAGAGTAGACAGAGAGCAACTGATGAAAAAAGTGAAAATAGTGAAACCGGGCAGAAGCAAGCAGGTTAGCAGTGAGGACAATAAATTGCAAATAGAATAGGAAGATGTTCTGTTTGTATCCATCATCTAATACAAGTAATATTCGTTTTCTCTTTTTTTTTTTGTTCCTCTTACAGAACAGAATAACAGAAAAGTCAATGCAGATGTGAACATGGCCTAATAATTCTGATTTACTATATACTAGTTTTGTACTGTGATCTGTAATTCATTCTGTATACTCAATGTTATTTAAAGGTTATGTACACATTGGCACACCTGTTTTTAAACTACTACAGGAATGTTTACAAATAAAAATAATTAAAAAAAATCAAATATTTTTTATTTATTATTTTGCTCTTAGAGCTTGCATGTAATACAATACTTTGCAGACTGCTAGATCCTGTTCTATGCTAAATCTGACAGACAAGCTTTTTGATGTCTCTAACTTCTTCTAAAGTTAATCTAAGTTCAAATTCTATTTGATTCACATTATTTTAGCTTTTTAGATTTGAACTTTGATAATCTCCAGGAGAGGCAAGCGAGGGGTTGCAGACAGAGCTGTTAAAGAGCTCATCTTACAGATTTACAACAGAAAAGAAGGTGTTCAAATCTTTAAAGGGCATCTGTCAGCAGATTTGTACCTATGAAACTGGCTGACCTGTTGCATGTGCACTTGGCAGCTGTAGGTACCTGTGCTGGCCCCATTTTTTGCAAATGAGCCTCTAGGAGCAACACACTCTTTGCAACTGCCGTGCCCTCTCCACTTTGACAGGGCCAGGCAGTGAAAACATCATCATGCCTGGCCCTGTCAATCACAGTGGAGAGGGCATGGCAGTTGCAGAAAGTGGAGCCTCTAAGTGTAATGGCAACACCTCCATTGCACCTAGAGACTCATTTGTATATATTAAAACATACATTTCTCAGTAATGCAGGCACATATGAACATGGGACCAACACAGAGGCCTTCAGCTGCCAAGTTCACATGCAACAGGTCAGCCAGTTTCATACATACAAATCTGCCCTTTAATGCACTTGCTCAGTATGAAGATACTGCTTACTACTGAATATTTTATAAATCACTCAAATACATAATTTCAATATTTTTTAATAACCAGATACTTGATCATACTCATTTGTCTTACTGCAAACTGATTTATGGTTTAAATTACCAGGAAAACAGGGAAAAAAAATCTTTATCACTAGAGATGAGCAAATTTTGGTTCGATGCAAATTTATTTGCGGCAAATTTTGCTAAAATACGGCTATTTCCTGGCTGCAGAGAGCCTTTATAGTGATGTAGAACACTGTGCCTTGCAGTAACATGCATAAGGGAGTCTGCTTTGGTAGTCACACTTCACTTATTTGGGCAGTCATGGGTCCAAAACTGACCAAATAACTCAGTATGAACTCAGCCTTTACAGGTCGATGTTAGCGCCAAGAAGAAGCGCACTCCTTTTACACCATCGTCAGCTGATTCCACATAGATGTCTACAGACCCTGTTTCTATTAAACGCAAGTAGAGCCCACCCGGACAGAGTGGAGACGGTGTCAGCAGTAGGTTTGTATTGATGTCACTGATTATTTTGCCCTTCCTCTGATCTGTAAGAACAATAAAAAAACGGATCCTGTCTGTTGAGCATCCGCCTTCACTCGGTCAGCATTTGGTCAGTAATCCATCAGTATTGCTAATGCCCCAAAACAGGAGTAGATCCAAAACAGAGATGACCGAGTCAACCATTCAAGAACCGCTGGGTTGCTGGTCAAGACAAGACCGCTAGATGACACCGGGAGCTCAGGCCTCTCGCTGTGACTCCTGCACCCTTGCTCTGCTGCGACCTGTGCCTGCCAGAAACATTTAGGCCTCTGCCCCTCCCCTGTGCAGGGCCTGGCACTTCTCTGTCTAACATACTGTTAGATCAGATAAACAAATAAAAAGGAAATGAAAACACCCAAAAAAACTCCTCTCACTTCACCACACAACAGTAAATACTTTTTTTGTGCCACAAATACACACAAAAAAAGGCTTTAGAACATATAACTGCATCGCTGAACGGCAAATATATATTTTTTTTTCCACTTATACACTCCACAAAAGGCTTTAGAACATATAATTGCATCGCTGAACGGCAAATATATTTTTATTTTGCCCCTTTTACATGACAAAAAAGGGCTTTAGAACATATAACTGCACCGCAAAACTGCAAATATATTTTTTCTTTTTTCACTAATACATGACAAAAAGAGAGGTAATTTTAGCACTTCACCACACAATGGCTAATAAGCCCTTTATTCCGACTAATACAAACCAAAAAATGCTTTAGAACATATAACTGCACAGCACAAGGGCAAATAAGACATATAAATATTTCCTTGTAATAAACCCAGTTAATGCCTGTTTCAAACAGCACTTGCACCATAATAAGAATGGTTTTCTGGAATTACAGAGCTATATAATGGCAATTTGGATCCCCAGTCAGTGCAGCAAGGTGTAATAGGATTGTTCCTATTACCCAGGCTGTAACCTCCCCTACTGAACCCTGTTCAGCAGAAATGCAGTGTAATGATTTCCCTACACCTTGAATAATCTTTTCCTGCACTTGTAAATAGTTTTTTTTAGCACAATGAAGTTTTTTCTAACACTGTCCCTAGTGCTTGCTGACGTCTCTCCCTGCACTAAGCACACTGAAAAATGGCAGACTCTAAGATGGCTGACACTATTTATAGGGCTGAGACATCACAGGGCTGGATGGCTGCTGACTGGCTGCATGCATGGCATTATGGGTGATCCTACCTTCCCGGAGTTCCTTGCCCCATGTCCTCACTCATGCAGAAGCCATTTTAGGAAATAATGCGATTTGTTACCATGAAGCGTGAGGAAATTCGGCTTCGGTGCGAATTTCTCCTTAAATTCGGATCGAATTCCACTTCGTCAGCTTTGATTCGCTCATCTCTATTTATAACCTTTTGAATGTGTTAAATAATGTCAAACTACACTTTTAGTGTCCTGGCATTTTGGTCTTTATAGACACTGTACAGGAGTCCATGTTTAGGATGTCTTACACAAAGATTACCCCAACAAAATCAAATGACCATTGATCATTCAGAATAGCTCCCTCCCCACATATCCTGAGAGCAATACAGTGTTTGTATGAGACAAGGTGACATATTCAAAATATCATTAAAAGCTAGGTTTGTAATCAGATTTTACAAACACTTTATCCAACCAATTTTAAATCAAATATTTAATTAGTTAAATTTTTCATTAGAATTTCATCATGTAGAGCAGGGTTTCTAAACTCCGGTCCTCGGGACCCACCGACCAGTCATGTTTTCAGGATTTCCTTAGTATTCAGCAGATGATATAATTAGTGTCCATGCATCAGGACTTACTACAGGTATTCATTCTGTGGGATATTCTCAAATCCTGACCAGTAGGTGGCTCCCGGGGACCGGAGTTGAGAAACCCTGATGTAGAGTGTAAAAGAAGTTGTAATTTCTCTATCACCTTGACAAAAAATTATGTCAAACGGAGAGCAATGGTGGTTCCCACTCTATGCCATTGAAGTGTCATCATGTGTTGCTGCTCTCTAGATGAGATGGTAAGGCGTGGTGCACCCCAATGGGAAATAAGTCAAGAGAGTTAAAGGGAACCTGTCACCGGGATTTTGGGTATAGAGCTGAGGACATGGGTTGCTAGATCACCGCTAGCACATCTGCAATATCCAGTCCCCATAGCTCTCTGTGCTTTTATTGTGTAAAAAAATGATTTGATACATATGCAAATTAACATAAAAGAGTCATATCTTACTTGTGTGACCAGAGAAGAGTTATATTTTCAAGCTCGGATTCATCTCAGGTTAATTTGCATATGTATCAAATTGGTTTTTATACACAATAAAAGCACACAGAGCTATGGGGACTAGGTATTACGGATGTGCTAGCGGCCATCTAGCAACCTCAGCTCTATACCCAAAATCATGGGTTCCCTTTAAGATTTGCAGTAAACCAGCGTTCATCTTTACTGGAGGAAATCAAGTGTAAAACAATACAGGGGATGTACTGAGTTGGTTTCTCCAGGCTCCTCCCTGGCAGAAGAATGTTTAAGCAGGGGAAAGGCCTGGGCTAAAAGTCCCTCTGTCTTAGAAAGCTGGTAACCTGGACAAAGAGCTGGTGACCTAGAGTCTGTGGCAGAGGATCCCTGTCTCAGCGTCTTCTTCTGATCACTCGTGTAGTCTGGCTAAGTCTCTCCTAATAAACACTGGTCCCTATCTGCTAGGGTCTACTAGGGACTCTAATTGCTCTCCTTATATACAATTTCAAACTGAACTAGAACTTTCTAGTGGGAGGGGTGGAGTGGAGAAGCTCAGCCTACAGAAACATTGTTGCAATTTCAGTCTGCCATAGACTTGTATAGAGTTTCAATACAAGTCTAAACAAATGATTAAGGAGACATAAATAAGTCTTGAGACGTAAACAATAGTTAAACCAGACAGTCGAAAGGTCAATTTGTCTGTTTTTTCCCTTCTACATATTACATATTATCCCCTAATAACTGTGGGAAATTATTAGGTTCTCAGTGCTTAGGTAGAACGTCCCCCAGTATAAGCAGTTTGTGTATTAACTCTTTCCACGGTGCAGTGCAAATACAGTGCAATAACAGTGCAAATGAATAGGATATATTACAATAAACATAAAATCCAGTTCAACAAACTATTAGACAGTATACATGCACACAACAGCATAAAACACAGGGCAAATTAACATCTTAAAATGGAATAAAGTAGGGAGTTGATAGTTTTACATAGTGAGTTGATAAAGTAGGGAGTTGATGGTTTTACATAGCAGCAATAGCGGCAAATGTCCATAAATGTCCACAGTCCAAAGTACCTTTGCTACACTACACTACAAATGTTTTCTGTCAATTCAAAGTCAATGACAGCACATACATAATGTTAGGGCTTTATTACATTAAAATATTTTGCAGCCGATTGACAGAAAGGATGCGTTCCTTCCCAGCAGCCGACTGCTCGTTCGTGGGGGAGACCACTGCTATTACATGCAATTGTACTGGTGGTACAGAAACAGTAAAGCCCTTTAATTTTACGTTTTATAGATTTCTATGGAGAATGCCTATCCAGATACAGCCTCCACAGTATTTCTCTTCTTGCCTGTCAACTTGTCTCAGGTAGTAAGAATAGGGGCCCTGGAGGGATTATGGAAAGCAGTCCTCCGTCCTCATGATAATGTGATACTGTGGATAGATTTGTGGCAGGTGTCTGGATGCCTCATTACACTGAGCATTTTGGGTCAATTATTAGGAAAAAGTGTTCATAGGAAGTAAGGCTACTTTCACATTAGCATTTTAGTTTTCCGGTATTGAGATCCATCATAGGGGCTCAATACCAGAAAAAAAAAAATGCTTCAGTTGCAGCTACAGCTGATCGCGGACCCATTCACTTTAATGGGTCCGCGATTTGGCCGTTCCGCAAAAAGATAGGACATGTTCTATCCTTTTGCGGAACAGAAGTACGGGACAAAACCCCACGGAAGCACTTTAAGTTAATGGGCCCGCATCCGTGATGCGGAATGCCCAAGGAACGGCACCCGTGTATTGGGGATCTGAAAACGTGGTCCGCAATACGGCAACGGGAAGCACATGTGTGCAGGGGGGCCTAATAGAGATCTATTAGGGTGAATAGGATTCTGCTGCAGGCAGATTACTTGGCAGATTGCCGGATCCAGTAAAAACGTTAGTGTGAAAGTAGCCTAAGAATGTTTGTTCCAACAATTGGCTGGTACAATCATGCCGCTGATCAGACGATAAATGAGCTGTCATCTGATTTGCATCTTTTGTCATAGTGAAAGATGCCCAATTAATTGCACATCTTCATGTGTAATCAGGGATTTGCTGCCAATAATCAATAGAACGGAATGAGAGAGGAACAACTGTGGTAGCAATCGTTCTTCTGCCTACGGCCTCGTGCACGCGACCATATGGCTTTTTCAGTGTTTTGCGGTCCGTTTTTCACGGATCCGTTGTGTTTCCGTTTCTGCTCAGTTTTTTCGTTCTGTTTTTCCATATGGCATATACAGTATACAGTAATTACATAGAAAAAATTGGGCTGGCCATAAAATTTTCAATAGATGGTTCCGCAAAAACGGAACGGATACGGAAGACATACGGAGTACATTTCGTATGTGTTCCATTTTTTTTGCGGACACATTGACATGAATGGAGCCACGGAACGTGATTTGTGGGCAATAATAGGACATGTTCTATCTTTTAACGGAAATACGGAAATGGAATGCATATGGAGTAATTTTTTATTTTTTTGCGAAACCACTGAAATGAATGGTTCCATATACGTACCGTAGGCGGAACTAAAAAAACGGCCCGTAAACGGAAAAAAAAACGTTGTGTGCAGGAGGCCTTATACTTTTTCATTATTTTTATTGGCATGCATAATAGGCCAATGCAAACAATCGCTGATTGACGTATTTATTGTCGAACAGCACTCAGCCAGTGTAATAGGCCCCTTAGCTGGAAAACAAAATCGACTAACTTCTTCAAGACCAAGACCACTTTTATTTTTGCATTTTCATTTTTTTCTCTCCATGTTTCAAGAGCAATTTCTTTTGATTTTCCATATGAGGGCTTATTTTTTGCAGGACAAGTTGTATTTTTTAATGGCACCATTTAATTTATCATGTCTTGCATTGGAAAACGGTAAAAATATTATTTGTGGGGTGAAATTGAAAAAACGGGAAAAAAAACTGCCAAGGTTTCTTGGGTTTTGACATTACGGAATTCACTGTGTGGTAAAAATGACATGATGTTCTTATTCTGCAGGTCAATATTATTAGGAAGATACCAAACTTATAATGTTTTTATTTTGTTTTACTACTTTAAAAAAATAAAAACCATATGCATTTTTTGACAGCCATAATCTTTTTTAATTTCCATCCACAGAGCTATATGAGGGCTTGTTTTTTGCAGAACGAACTGTAATTTTCATTGACACCATGGTACGTATGACTTAGATTGTTGTTATTCAATTATTTTGGGGGGGGAAGGTGACCAAAAAATTGCCGTGTACACAAAAATAATTTTTATATTTTAATAGTTCAGACACTTTCGGATGCGGCCATAACTAATATGTTAATTTTTTTGTTTATTTTTATATGTAAAGTTGGGAAAAGGGGATGATTTAAACTTTTAATATTTTTATGTTTAACATAAAAAATATTTAAACCCCTTAGGGGGGGCTAGAACCTGGGATATTTTGATCCCTTGTCCTAGTCACCTTAGTAGAGATCTATTAGGCTGTTTTTTCAGCTGAGCAACGTCACGGATGGTAAAAACGGACACATGGAACAACCACGGATCCTTCATGGACAGCTTCACGGATGAAACACATACGCTTTTTTTCTCGGACGTGACACTGACACAGTAATGGGAACGAGGCCCTACCTTACACATGCAGCAAACACTTTTAATCATGGCATCTGAGGGGTTTGGCGCAATCACCATTCCCTGCAGCAGCCCACTCCATACATTACCTCTTACATTATCACGTACATATATCTGATAATGCGTGAAGGGGGTTAAAGCAGTGTTTTGTAAGGCTGGATTCAAGCAGTGTTTTGTAGCATTTTCCACAGAATTTCCACTAGTATTGTTCAGATTTTACAAAAAAAAATGCTGTGGCCAGACTTTAAAGTTTTTGGGAAATTAATAAAAACCTTTTTCAAAATGTGCCATTTCTAGTGGCTTTTTTGGCATTATTTGCTTAAAAAAAAGTAGAAAAATGGTTGTTACAAATGTAACAAAAAAACGCTTTCAAGAATACCTGTAAGAAATACTATGAACCTGAAGATGATTTTTAAAGCATTTAAAAAAGACATTGTGCCTTTGAAGGGTTCTATTAGACAGGTAGATTTTTTTCTTTAATAATGAGCGAGTGATTAATTAATTAGCGAGCCGTCTGCATTCAAAATACATTCAATTAGACTAAACAACAAATGCTAAAAATATTTTTTTTAATTTGTTTATCATTTACACTGCTAATAACTAGGGATGAGCGAACTCGAACTGTATAGTTCGGGTTCGTACCGAATTTTGGGGTGTCCGTGACACGGACCCGAACCCGGACATTTTCGTAAAAGTCCGGGTTCGGGTTCGGTGTTCGTCGCTTTCTTCGCGCTTTTGTGACGCTTTCTTGGCGCTTTTTGAAAGGCTGCAAAGCAGCCAATCAACAAGCGTCATACTACTTGCCCCAAGAGGCCATCACAGCCATGCCTACTATTGGCATGGCTGTGATTGGCCAGAGCACCATGTGACCCAGCCTCTATTTAAGCTGGAGTCACATAGCGCCGCCCGTCACTCTGCTCTGATTAGCGTAGGGAGAGGTTGCGGCTGCGACAGTAGGGCGAGATTAGGCAGATTAACTCCTCCAAAGGACTTGATTAACTGATCGATCTGCAGCTGTGGATCATTGAGCTGCTGATCCTCAATTGCTCACTGTTTTTAGGCTGCACAGACCGTTTGTCAGTCTCATTTTTCTGGGGTGATCGGCGGCCATTTTGTGTCTTGTGGTGCGCCAGCACAAGCTGCGACCAAGTGCATTTAACCCTCAATGGTGTGGTTGTTTTTTGGCTAAAGCCTACATCAGGGTGAAGCTGTCACACCAAGTGCATTTATCCAGCAATAGTCTGTTCATTTTTTGGCCATATACAAAATCAGGGGCAAGCTGCGCCTGTCACCAAGTGCATTTAACCCTCAATGGTGTGGTTGTTTTTTGGCTAAAGCCTACATCAGGGTGAAGCTGTGACACCAAGTGCATTTAACCAGCAATAGTCTGTTCATTTTTTGGCCATATACAAAATCAGGGGCAAGCTGCGCCTGTCACCAAGTGCATTTAACCCTCAATGGTGTGGTTGTTTTTTGGCTAAAGCCTACATCAGGGTGAAGCTGTCACACCAAGTGCATTTAACCAGCAATAGTCTGTTCATTTTTTGGCCATATACTAAATCAGGGGCAAGCTGCGCCTGTCACCAAGTGCATTTAACCCTCAATGGTGTGGTTGTTTTTTGGCTAAAGCCTACATCAGGGTGAAGCTGTCACACCAAGTGCATTTAACCAGCAATAGTCTGTTTATTTTTTGGCCATATCCCAGTCTAATTCTGTCACTAAATCCATACCGGTCACCCAGCGCCTAAATACTAGGCCTCAAATTTATATCCAGCTAAATCTGTCCCTAGTGCTGTAGCTGGGCGAGTTATTTAGTGTCCGTTCAAGCACATTTCTTGTTCTGGGTTGAAATACAATTCCCAATTTAGCAATTTCATAATTTAGTGGTTCCTGCTATATCAGAGCTATTTGAAATCTATCCCAAAAAGGGTATATAATATTGAAGGTGCACATTGGGTCATTCAGAATAACTTCACACACACCCGCTACTGTGTATTTCCAAGTCTAATTCTGTCACTAAACCCATACCTGTCACCCAGCGCCTAAATACTAGGCCTCAAATTTAAATCCCTCTAAATCTCTCGTTACCCACCGCTGTACTGTTGTTGCTGGGCAAGATATTTAGTGTCCGTCAAAGCACATTTTTTGTTCTGGGTTGAAGTACAATTCCCAATTTAGCAATTTCATAATTTAGTGGTTTCTGCTATATCAGAGCTATTTGAAATCTATCCCTAAAAGGGTATATAATATTGAAGGTGCACATAGGGTCATTCAGAATAACTTCACACACACGCTTCTGTGCATTTCCAAGTCTAATTCTGTCACTAAATCCATACCGGTGACCCAGCGCCTAAATACTAGGCCTCAAATTTAAATCCCTCTAAATCTCTCGTTACCCACCGCTGTACTGTTGTTGCTGGGCAAGATATTTAGTGTCCGTCAAAGCACATTTTTTGTTCTGGGTTGAAGTACAATTCCCAATTTAGCAATTTCATAATTTAGTGGTTTCTGCTATATCAGAGCTATTTGAAATCTATCCCTAAAAGGGTATATAATATTGAAGGTGCACATAGGGTCATTCAGAATAACTTCACACACACGCTTCTGTGCATTTCCAAGTCTAATTCTGTCACTAAATCCATACCGGTGACCCAGCGCCTAAATACTAGGCCTCAAATTTAAATCCCTCTAAATCTCTCGTTACCCACCGCTGTACTGTTGTTGCTGGGCAAGATATTTAGTGTCCGTCAAAGCACATTTTTTGTTCTGGGTTGAAGTACAATTCCCAATTTAGCAATTTCATAATTTAGTGGTTTCTGCTATATCAGAGCTATTTGAAATCTATCCCTAAAAGGGTATATAATATTGAAGGTGCACATAGGGTCATTCAGAATAACTTCACACACACGCTTCTGTGCATTTCCAAGTCTAATTCTGTCACTAAATCCATACCGGTGACCCAGCGCCTAAATACTAGGCCTCAAATTTAAATCCCTCTAAATCTCTCGTTACCCACCGCTGTACTGTTGTTGCTGGGCAAGATATTTAGTGTCCGTCAAAGCACATTTTTTGTTCTGGGTTGAAGTACAATTCCCAATTTAGCAATTTCATAATTTAGTGGTTCCTGCTATATCAGAGCTATTTGAAATCTATCCCAAAAAGGGTATATAATATTGAAGGTGCACATTGGGTCATTCAGAATAACTTCACACACACCCGCTACTGTGTATTTCCAAGTCTAATTCTGTCACTAAACCCATACCTGTCACCCAGCGCCTAAATACTAGGCCTCAAATTTAAATCCCTCTAAATCTCTCGTTACCGCTGTCCTGTTGTAGCTGGGAAAGTTATTTAGTGCCCGTCAAAGCACATTTTTTGTTCTGGGTTGAAGTACAATTCCCAATTTAGCAATTTCATAATTTAGTGGTTCCTGCTATATCAGAGCTATTTGAAATCTATCCCAAAAAGGGTATATAATATTCAAGGTGCACATTGGGTCATTCAGAATAACTTCACACACACGCTTCTGTGCATTTCCAAGTCTAATTCTGTCACTAAATCCATACCGGTCACCCAGCGCCTAAATACTAGGCCTCAAATTTATATCCCGCTGAATTTGAATACAATACATTGGGCCAAATAATATATTTGTTGTTGTGGTGAACCATAACAATGAGAAAAACATCTAGTAAGGGACGCGGACGTGGACATGGTCGTGGTGGTGTTAGTGGACCCTCTGGTGCTGGGAGAGGACGTGGCCGTTCTGCCACATCCACACGTCCTAGTGTACCAACTACCTCAGGTCCCAGTAGCCGCCAGAATTTACAGCGATATATGGTGGGGCCCAATGCCGTTCTAAGGATGGTAAGGCCTGAGCAGGTACAGGCATTAGTCAATTGGGTGGCCGACAGTGGATCCAGCACGTTCACATTATCTCCCACCCAGTCTTCTGCAGAAAGCGCACAGATGGCGCCTGAAAACCAACCCCATCAGTCTGTCACATCACCCCCATGCATACCAGGGAAACTGTCTCAGCCTCAAGTTATGCAGCAGTCTCTTATGCTGTTTGAAGACTCCGCTGGCAGGGTTTCCCAAGGGCATCCACCTAGCCCTTCCCCAGCGGTGAAAGACATAGAATGCACTGACGCACAACCACTTATGTTTCCTGATGATGAGGACATGGGAATACCACCTCAGCATGTCTCTGATGATGACGAAACACAGGTGCCAACTGCTGCGTCTTTCTGCAGTGTGCAGACTGAACAGGAGGTCAGGGATCAAGACTGGGTGGAAGACGATGCAGGGGACGATGAGGTCCTAGACCCCACATGGAATGAAGGTCGTGCCACTGACTTTCACAGTTCGGAGGAAGAGGCAGTGGTGAGACCGAGCCAACAGCGTAGCAAAAGAGGGAGCAGTGGGCAAAAGCAGAACACCCGCCGCCAAGAGACTCCGCCTGCTACTGACCGCCGCCATCTGGGACCGAGCACCCCAAAGGCAGCTTCAAGGAGTTCCCTGGCATGGCACTTCTTCAAACAATGTGCTGACGACAAGACCCGAGTGGTTTGCACGCTGTGCCATCAGAGCCTGAAGCGAGGCATTAACGTTCTGAACCTGAGCACAACCTGCATGACCAGGCACCTGCATGCAAAGCATGAACTGCAGTGGAGTAAACACCTTAAAACCAAGGAAGTCACTCAGGCTCCCCCTGCTACCTCTTCTGCTGCTGCCGCCTCGGCCTATTCTGCTGCTGCCGCCTCGGCCTCTTCCTCCGCCTCTGGAGGAACGTTGGCACCTGCCGCCCAGCAAACAGGGGATGTACCACCAACACCACCACCACCACCTCCGTCACCAAGCGTCTCAACCATGTCACACGCCAGCGTTCAGCTCTCCATCTCACAAACATTTGATAGAAAGCGTAAATTCCCACCTAGCCACCCTCGATCCCTGGCCCTGAATGCCAGCATTTCTAAACTACTGGCCTATGAAATGCTGTCATTTAGGCTGGTGGACACAGACAGCTTCAAACAGCTCATGTCGCTTGCTGTCCCACAGTATGTTGTTCCCAGCCGGCACTACTTCTCCAAGAGAGCCGTGCCTTCCCTGCACAACCAAGTATCCGATAAAATCAAGTGTGCACTGCGCAACGCCATCTGTGGCAAGGTCCACCTAACCACAGATACGTGGACCAGTAAGCACGGCCAGGGACGCTATATCTCCCTAACTGCACACTGGGTAAATGTAGTGGCAGCTGGGCCCCAGGCGGAGAGCTGTTTGGCGCACGTCCTTCCGCCGCCAAGGATCGCAGGGCAACATTCTTTGCCTCCTGTTGCCACCTCCTCCTTCTCGGCTTCCTCCTCCTCTTCTTCCACCTGCTCATCCAGTCAGCCACACACCTTCACCACCAACTTCAGCACAGCCCGGGGTAAACGTCAGCAGGCCATTCTGAAACTCATATGTTTGGGGGACAGGCCCCACACCGCACAGGAGTTGTGGCGGGGTATAGAACAACAGACCGACGAGTGGTTGCTGCCGGTGAGCCTCAAGCCCGGCCTGGTGGTGTGTGATAATGGGCGAAATCTCGTTGCAGCTCTGGGACTAGCCAATTTGACGCACATCCCTTGCTTGGCGCATGTGCTGAATTTGGTGGTGCAGAAGTTCATTCACAACTACCCCGACATGTCAGAGCTGCTGCATAAAGTGCGGGCCGTCTGTTCGCGCTTCCGGCGTTCACATCCTGCCGCTGCTCGCCTGTCTGCGCTACAGCGTAACTTCGGCCTTCCCGCTCACCGCCTCATATGCGACGTGCCCACCAGGTGGAACTCCACCTTGCACATGCTGGACAGACTGTGCGAGCAGCAGCAGGCCATAGTGGAGTTTCAGCTGCAGCACGCACGGGTCAGTCGCACTACAGAACAGCACCACTTCACCACCAATGACTGGGCCTCCATGCGAGACCTGTGTGCCCTGTTGCGCTGTTTCGAGTACTCCACCAACATGGCCAGTGGCGATGACACCGTTATCAGCGTTACAATACCACTTCTATGTCTCCTTGAGAAAACACTTAGGGCGATGATGGAACAGGAGGTGGCCCAGGAGGAGGAGGAGGAGGATGAGGAAGAGGGGTCATTTTTAGCACTTTCAGGCCAGTCTCTTCGAAGTGACTCAGAGGGAGGTTTTTTGCAACAGCAGAGGCCAGGTACAAATGTGGCCAGCCAGGGCCCACTACTGGAGGACGAGGAGGACGAGGATGAGGAGGAGGTGGAGGAGGATGAGGATGAAGCATGGTCACAGCGGGGTGGCACCCAACGCAGCTCGGGTCCATCACTGGTGCGTGGCTGGGGGGAAAGGCAGGACGATGACGATACGCCTCCCACAGAGGACAGCTTGTCCTTACCCCTGGGCAGCCTGGCACACATGAGCGACTACATGCTGCAGTGCCTGCGCAACGACAGCAGAGTTGCCCACATTTTAACCTGTGCGGACTACTGGGTTGCCACCCTGCTGGATCCACGCTACAAAGACAATGTGCCCACCTTACTTCCTGCACTGGAGCGTGATAGGAAGATGCGCGAGTACAAGCGCACGTTGGTAGACGCGCTACTGAGAGCATTCCCAAATGTCACAGGGGAACAAGTGGAAGCCCAAGGCCAAGGCAGAGGAGGAGCAAGAGGTCGCCAAGGCAGCTGTGTCACGGCCAGCTCCTCTGAGGGCAGGGTTAGCATGGCAGAGATGTGGAAAACTTTTGTCAACACGCCACAGCTAACTGCACCACCACCTGATACGCAACGTGTTAGCAGGAGGCAACATTTCACTAACATGGTGGAACAGTACGTGTGCACACCCCTCCACGTACTGACTGATGGTTCGGCCCCATTCAACTTCTGGGTCTCTAAATTGTCCACGTGGCCAGAGCTAGCCTTTTATGCCTTGGAGGTGCTGGCCTGCCCGGCAGCCAGCGTTTTGTCTGAACGTGTATTCAGCACGGCAGGGGGCGTCATTACAGACAAACGCAGCCGCCTGTCTACAGCCAATGTGGACAAGCTGACGTTCATAAAAATGAACCAGGCATGGATCCCACAGGACCTGTCCGTCCCTTGTCCAGATTAGACATTAACTACCTCCCCATAACCATATATTATTGGACTCCAGGGCACTTCCTCATTCAATCCTATTTTTATTTTCATTTTACCATTATATTGCGATGCTACCCAAAGTTGAATGAACCTCTCCTCTGCCTGTGTGCTAGGCCTAAATATATGCCAATGGACTGTTGCAGTGGTGGCTGACATGAAGCCTGATTCTCTGCTATGACATGCAGACTAATTCTCTGCTGACATGAAGCCAGATTGTCTGTTACGGGACCTCTCTCCTCTGCCTGGGTGCTGGGCCTAAATTTATGACAATGGACTGTTGCAGTGGTGGCTGACGTGAAGCCTGATTCTCTGCTATGACATGCAGACTGATTCTCTGCTGACATGAAGCCAGATCCTCTGTTACGGGACCTCTCTCCTCTGCCTGGGTGCTGGGCCTAAATTTATGACAATGGACTGTTGCAGTGGTGGCTGACGTGAAGCCTGATTCTCTGCTATGACATGCAGACTGATTCTCTGCTGACATGAAGCCAGATCCTCTGTTACGGGACCTCTCTCCTCTGCCTGGGTGCTGGGCCTGAATATATGCCAATGGACTGTTGCAGTGGTGGGTGACGTGAAGCCTCATTCTCTGCTATGACATGCAGACTAATTCTCTGCTGACATGAAGCCAGATTGTCTGTTACGGGACCTCTCTCCTCTGCCTGTGTGTGTGCTGGGCCTAAATATATGCCAATGGACTGTTGCAGTGGTGGCTGACGTGAAGCCTCATTCTCTGCTATGACATGCAGACTGATTCTCTGCTGACATGAAGCCAGATCCTCTGTTACGGGACCTCTCTCCTCTGCCTGGGTGCTGGGCCTAAATTTATGACAATGGACTGTTGCAGTGGTGGCTGACGTGAAGCCTGATTCTCTGCTATGACATGCAGACTGATTCTCTGCTGTCATGAAGCCAGATTGTCTGTTACGGGACCTTTCTCCTCTACCTGGGTTCTGGGCCTAAATTTATGAAAATTGACTCTTACAGTGGTGGGTGACGTGAAGCCTGATTCTCTGCTATGATATGAAGACTGATTCTCTGCTGACATGAAGCCAGATTGTCTGTTACGGGACCTTTCTCCTCTGCCTGGGTTCTGGGCCTAAATTTATGAAAATTGACTCTTACAGTGGTGGGTGACGTGAAGCCTGATTCTCTGCTATGATATGAAGACTGATTCTCTGCTGACATGAAGCCAGATTGTCTGTTACGGGACCTTTCTCCTCTGCCTGGGTTCTGGGCCTAAATTTATGAAAATTGACTCTTACAGTGGTGGGTGACGTGAAGCCTGATTCTCTGCTATGATATGAAGACTGATTCTCTGCTGACATGAAGCCAGATTGTCTGTTACGGGACCTTTCTCCTCTGCCTGGGTTCTGGGCCTAAATTATTAAAATTGACTCTTACAGTGGTGGGTGACGTGAAGCCTGATTCTCTGCTATGATATGAAGACTGATTCTCTGCTGACATGAAGCCAGATTGTCTGTTACGGGACCTTTCTCCTCTGCCTGGGTTCTGGGCCTAAATTTATGAAAATTGACTCTTACAGTGGTGGGTGACGTGAAGCCTGATTCTCTGCTATGATATGAAGACTGATTCTCTGCTGACATGAAGCCAGATTGTCTGTTACGGGACCTTTCTCCTCTGCCTGGGTTCTGGGCCTAAATTTATGAAAATTGACTCTTACAGTGGTGGGTGACGTGAAGCCTGATTCTCTGCTATGATATGAAGACTGATTCTCTGCTGACATGAAGCCAGATTGTCTGTTACGGGACCTTTCTCCTCTGCCTGGGTTCTGGGCCTAAATTTATGAAAATTGACTCTTACAGTGGTGGGTGACGTGAAGCCTGATTCTCTGCTATGATATGAAGACTGATTCTCTGCTGACATGAAGACAGATTCTCTGTTACGGGACCTCTCTCCTCTGCCTGTGTGTGTGCTGGGCCTAAATATATGCCAATGGACTGTTGCAGTGGTGGCTGACGTGAAGCCTCATTCTCTGCTATGACATGCAGACTAATTCTCTGCTGACATGAAGACAGATTCTCTGTTACGGGACCTCTCTCCTCTGCCTGTGTGTGTGCTGGGCCTAAATATATGCCAATGGACTGTTGCAGTGGTGGCTGACGTGAAGCCTCATTCTCTGCTATGACATGCAGACTAATTCTCTGCTGACATGAAGCCAGATTGTCTGTTACGGGACCTCTCTCCTCTGCCTGTGTGTGTGCTGGGCCTAAATATATGCCAATGGACTGTTGCAGTGGTGGCTGACGTGAAGCCTCATTCTCTGCTATGACATGCAGACTAATTCTCTGCTGACATGAAGACAGATTCTCTGTTACGGGACCTCCCTCCTCTGCCTGGGTGCTGGGCCTAAATATATGCCAATGGACTGTTGCAGTGGTGGCTGACGTGAAGCCTCATTCTCTGCTATGACATGCAGACTAATTCTCTGCTGACATGAAGACAGATTCTCTGTTACGGGACCTCTCTCCTCTGCCTGGGTGCCGGGGCCTAAATATCTGAGAATGGACTGTTCCAGTGGTGGGTGACGGGAAGCCAGATTCTCTGCTATGGAACCTCTCTCCAATTGATTTTGGTTAATTTTTAGTTATTTAATTTTTATTTTAATTCATTTCCCTATCCACATTTGTTTGCAGGGGATTTACCTACATGTTGCTGCCTTTTGCAGCCCTCTAGCTCTTTCCTGGGCTGTTTTACAGCCTTTTTAGTGCCGAAAAGTTCGGGTCCCCATTGACTTCAATGGGGTTCGGGTTCGGGACGAAGTTCGGATCGGGTTCGGATCCCGAACCCGAACATTTCCGGGATGTTCGGCCGAACTTCTCGAACCCGAACATCCAGGTGTTCGCTCAACTCTACTAATAACTTATTAGCAGATTTCTGAGTAGATGCAGGGATGTGGTGGCGACTAAAGATAATCTTTTGGTCAGGCAGATTTATCCAATCCATGGAAAACAAATAATTTATCACTCGCCATTCAATCAGTCTGCACTGTTACATGCAGAAATGTCTTTAATTCGAACAATTCTATGACAATTCTAACAATAATTGCTTTGTCTAATAGGCCCTTTCACCAAAGCTTTATTATCTTGTTTACATCTAGAGGA
The DNA here is from genome assembly GCF_014858855.1 of Bufo gargarizans. Classification (NCBI taxonomy): domain Eukaryota; kingdom Metazoa; phylum Chordata; class Amphibia; order Anura; family Bufonidae; genus Bufo; species Bufo gargarizans. Next base: position 366,369,879 of record NC_058082.1, on the reverse strand, counting down.
AGGTTTCACTGTGGACATATCCAGAAAATCGGTAGCAAAATCTGTACTTGTTGCCTATAGATTTTTCCATAAAATTCTGCAATAGATAGAACTTGTTGCAGATTTTAAAATTAAAATGAATTTTAATTTTAAATAGATGCAACACATCTACAATATGCTATATATTTTTTTTCTGCAGCCTATGTGATTTTAATAAATCTATTCACTTGTATGGGACAGATTGGACAATTGAAATAAGTAGTTAGCCAACATAAAAGTAATACATTATGCTTTCTTTGCTACCATTTTGCCTGTGGCATTAGAAAGGCTAGGTGCACCCCTGGACATAGCCATATTCTTCTTTGGATATATTCCACATTCCAGTAAAAAAAAATTCTGGGGTGTTATTTAGCACAGTGTGCATTGTACCTGGGTACTGCTGATATATAAACCAGCAGCCCTTCTTGTTCAATGTACATGTATGCTGCATGGAAAGATGGTGGACTTTACCGTTAGTAATATCTGTTCAAATACAACTGATAGACATGTAAGAGAAACCATGTTACTATAAAAGTGAATACATAGAAATACATGAATAAGAGAGGAAAGTAATCTCTACCTACTGTACCGTCACACAATTACTTTGAGTGGTCACCAATGAGGGAATATGAATAAGTATTGATGAGCAAAGTTATTAAAAATTTGATTTGGCTGCTTCACCGAATTTCACAAATTACGAATTACTTCATCATGAATCGCATTTCTTTATAAGCTGCAGGTGCAATGACGGGGAACGCCGATTGCGCCACCCCCTGTCATTAAACCTCCCAGATGCTGCGTTCATCTGATGCTAAAATGAATTCCTTTCAGGGGTTAATCAGGGTTAAATAAATAAATAATAGATACTCACCTTAAACATTTGCTGAGAGGCGGTTGTGGTCATCTTGTTTGAAGAAACCGTGCGAAATTTCACACGGTGACGGGAAGACATCATCATGTCATCACAATGGCCGGGCACGGTGACGTCATCACGGATGCGCAGTTTCTTCAAATGGATGAGCTGAATATGTTTTTTTTGCCACCATTTCAGGAAAAATAGATCAGTTACCACAAAGAGCAAGGAAATTCGGCTTTGCAGCAAATCTAATTTTTTATGAAGTTTGTATCAAAGTCAATTCATTTGGGTTCGATTCACTCAACACTAATACTAAGGTGAGTGCAATTAAAGTTTACCATTTATCTTTATGATGAATCACTGCTATACCATGAGGGGTTAAATGCATATGTTGGTACTATGTGTGAAACAGTGATGATTATGTGTTGGTCACATGGGGTAACAGTGTGAAGTAGCTACTGAAATATTGGGAAGGGTAATTTAACACTCTCTTCAGTAACATTCACAATGTTTATCACATTTTCTTTTCTAGTCTACCCTATACAAAATGATAGCCTCATCCTGAATTCACATGGACAAAGTGCTTGGTTTTGGTTGTTTTTAAGTTAATTTATTATTATTTATTGTGCAACACAAGTGATTTTACTGACAGATAAAAGAGAATGGCCACTTTTCTTCACCTTCTTATCTTCATAGTTTCCTATGACCAAGCATTTATACCCAAAGAGATTATCCATTTCAGAACAGGTCCCTTTGACACCAGAATAAGACCCCTTTCACACGATCGTATGGCTTTTTTAGTTTTTTGCAGTCTGTTTTTCACGGATCCATTGTTCCGTTTTTTGTTTCCGTTGTGTTTCCGTCTCTGTTCTGTTTTTCCATATGGCATATACAGTATACAGTAATTACATAGAAAAAAAGTCTGGGCATAACATTTTCAATAGATGTTTCCCCAAAATATGTGTTCCATTTTTTTTGCAGACTTGAAATGCATATTTTCAAAATTGACTTGAATGGAGCCACAGAACGTGATTTGCAGGCAATAATAGGACATGTTCTATCTTTCAGCAGAAAGGATAAACGGAAATATGGAAACGGAATGCATACGGGGTACATTCTGTTATTTGTTTGCGGAACCATTAAAATGAATGGTTCCATATACGGAACGCAAGAAACGCCTGTAAACGGAAAAAAAATGGTTGTGTGAAAGAGGCCTAAGAGAGCTGTAACTTTTTTCATTTATTTATTGCATTCTAGGAGCTATAACTTTTTTTATTTAATCAATGTAGCCATACAAGAGTTTGTTTTTTGGGGGCACGTTGCAGTTTCTAGGGTACACATAACTTACTGATTAACTATTATTAACTCTTTCTGAGGGGGATGGGAAAAACAGCAATACTGCCACAGAGCTTTTATAATATAAATATTGTGGCATTCATTTTTCAGCATAAATAACATGATAAATCTATTCTCTGGCACTTTTGCACAATAAAACCTCTTTTTTAAACCAAAGACGCATAACTTTTTTCATTTTTTTCTTTCTACAGAGTTGTGTTAAGGCTTGAGTTTTGCAGGATGACTTGTAGTTTTCATTGGTGGTACATAATGCTTTTTGATCACACCATGCAGGATACATTACATGATAATTATGTTGTGCGGGTTGTTATGGACATGACGATACCAAATATGTGTAGCACTTTTTTTTTAATTTTTGAAAAGCATTCTTTCAGTAGAAAATATGCATTTTTTAACTTGTATATTTTTATTTATTTAATAACACTTAACTTTTATTTTTACAATTCATTGGTCCCACAGGGGGACTTTGACAAACGATCTGATCGCCTGTATTAGGCTAGGTCTACACGACGACATTTGCCGCGCGACAAAAAGTCGCACGACAGATAGGGCGCAACAGTTGTAGCGCAACATTTTGTTGCACTAATGTCGCGCGACAATTTTTATAATGGCAGTCTATGGTGTCGCACTGCAACATGCGACATGTTGCGACTGCGACGCGACATTCACAGAAAAATCCATCTTGAATGCGACACCATAGACTGCCATTGGTGCAACAAAATGTCGCGCGACAAATGTCGTCGTGTAGACCTAGCCTAATACTCTGTAGGAGCCCAGCTCCTGCTCTGTGCTGCATTGAAGACCCATGTAACGATTAGACTAGGTCACTGTAAAAAAGTGGTGGCCTAGTCTAAGGCCTGTTAGTGCCCGCCATATTGGCGGTCACTAATGGATTAAGGGTACTTACATGATACTCTAATGAGTGAAAGGATTTATATTGTACTACAAATACAGGCAGACTGTATCACAAATATGTGACTTTACACTGCATTATTGTAAGTCTATAATATACATTAGAACTATTAAAATTATTGTCATCTTCATTTATGTGTTACTAATAAATCTATAGTTGTGAAGCAGAAGTATATTTATAAAGGGTTAAACTTTCTATCTCTTTGGTCTTCTCCTTAGTGAAACAGTATGCATATACAGGTGATTACGGTAATTTGATAAATCAGCTGGCCGTGATATGAATCTTGCCCACATTAAGAGGAGGCGGCAGGCGGCCCGATGGCTCCCAGGGACACTTCATTAAGCAATCAGCTCTTTTAATGAAATATTTCTTTGTTAAAATATTCATTGATCTGCAGCTATTCTGTGCAGGGAAAAGCGAGAAAGGCAGGCACAGCGCTGTCCCTAAAGCTTTGAGAGCGAGCCATTGCAAGCACGCTCTTAAAACACAGCATTGTGTGCTCCCGCATTCAAAAGAGGGTAATTAAGGCATTGGACCTTTGCAGGTGACCTTCAGGGAGAAGAAAGAGAGACAACCCTTCTGCTTCCATTCCATTCCCATTTCTGTCATCTCCAGACTGAGAGCACAGTTCTTAATACTGTTAGACTGGAGAGATGTTCTGCCAGTGAAGGTGTGGAAGCAATGAAGAAAAAGTCCTGTATAGGATGCAAGGCAGGATCCAGATGTATGTGGGCCCTTAGGCAACAGTGGACCCCTTTATGGCTCAACTTCTTTCATCCACTCTGTATATTATAGAACAATGTCACCAGATATGTTTTTGTTGCATTTACACTTACAAAATTACATATAAATGTATTTTCCTACTACTGGTGGTGAAAACTTGGTCACAACGCTATCCTCTAAATGAACATCTTTTAGAAAATGGTCCAAGGGTCATTGAAAAGGGTTTAGGCAGAAACCCCTCTGTTCTGTATGGGAGTAGGGGGCTGGTTTGATCCTTGCTATGGGGCCCTTACTTCTCTTTGTACGCCACTCAGAGGAAGGCAAAAAACTATAAGAGGCCTATGCCAATTGCCCCATATTAAGGGAGAAAATCTCCTGACTCTAAATATGACAATTAGAATAATTCCCTGGATCAACGTCCCACCTCCACAAATCTAGTACTCATAACTTAAAATATTTTTATGAATTAGCCATCACAACATCTCATGGCAGACAGTTCCATAATCTCATTGCTGTTACAGTAAAGAATCCCCACTTATGTTGATAATGAAAACTTTTTTCCTGCAGACATAGAGGATGTACTCTTGTCCTTGTTGCAGGTCTTGGTATGGATAGATCAATAAAAAGACCTCTGTACTGTCCAGTCGTGTATTTGTACATTGCAATTAGACCTCATTCCCGCTAAGTACCAGTATAAATCCCTGTTTGCATGAAGCCTGTTGAAGTCTGTGCACTAAAACGCCTCATCTTAAGCCTAATATGTGGCCCTCCTAATGAATGACTACACAGGAGCCCCCTAAAAAAGGCTAAAAAAAAAAGACGCATGAGATAGCAGTTTTGAGGCAGTTGAATGATATGAAGATGCCACAGTCACCTCTGATGTCAGTGAGGATGTTATTTAAAAGGAAGTGTATGGAACAATCCAGTTATGAAGTCACTTTGGCTTAAATAATAGAAACCACCCATAAATTACCTCATTTTAGAAACAATATCCCTCAAGTTTTTCAAATATGATTTTATAAATTTTGCTAACCCTTTAGGTGTTCCACAACAATTAAAAGAAAATAGAGGAGAAATGTAAAAATTTCACTTCTTTTTGCAGATTTTCCATTTTAATCTATTTTTTCCTGTAAGCAGCAAGGATTAACAGCAAAATAAAACTCCAAAAAAGCATTTTTGAAAAAAATCCAAATTTTTTGTCTCCATTTTCTGAAAGCCATTTTTTTTTGTTTTCTGTGGACCATCTTGTTATCTTTGGGGCAAGGTGACCAAAAATGGCTGTTTGGCACAGTTTTTTTTTTTTTTTTACAGAATGGAAGGGGGTAGGTCTTGTGATATTTTTATAGAGCTGCTCTTTACGGACACAGTAATATCTTATATGTATATTTTATTACTTTTTTGTTTTTATAAAAAAATCGCTTGATAAAGGGAAAGGGGCACTTTTTTATTACTCTAAACGTTTATATTTTTATTTTAATAAAACACTCTTTTTAACTTTTTATTTTTGTCCAAGTACCAGGGACTTCAATATTTCACGGTCTGATCCCTGTTTCAATGTACATGCTGTATTGTACTACATTGTAACTGTCAGTTTCCCCACTGACAGTGTACCTGTGAAACTCAGCCTTCCATACATAGTAAACCCCAAGCCCTTTGCGAGGCATGGGGTTGCCATGGCAGCCATTGGCTTCCTATCCCTGCAGTACGAAGGGCCAGTGCAGAGGCAGAGAGAGGCCCCTCCCTCTGCAATCCTCTTATTTGTTGCGGTCAGTGTTGAGCACGGCATATAAAGGCATTGGTGTTTACGATGCCGGTGGATACAGCAGGGTTCCGGCTGTCAGTCACAGCGGGGGCCCATGCATTGATCGAATGCGCACTGCTCCTGTTGCCCACCCGATCGTCAAGATGTACTGCCACGTCAATTTGCGGGAAGTCACTTCCTGGTGTATGTCAAATGTAGGTAAGGGGTTAATCAGCCTAGCAAAAGCCATAGACTCAGAATATTTTTTTAGACTTGAAAGAGAAGGATGGATCTCTCATCTTCCTTATCTGACATTTTGGGCGAAATGGCAGATAACTATGGGAGTTATTTATGTCTAAATTATGTGCATTTCTGACGAAGATTGCGGCTCAAAGGTTCTTTATATATGCAACTTTCCCCGCTCAAGGCAGGTCTAAAAAATGGTCATATCATGGACAGGGAAAGGGGACGGGCCGGGAGGCCTGTCTCATTCATAATTTTCTACGCCTGTTTTAGGCTGAGGGGCTGCATAGATCTAGAAGCAGCAATGGATCCGCCGATGTAATGTAGAGGCCGGCTCCTCTACATAACCTCGGCTGATCCACAGCCAGAGCAGGGGCTTAGTAAGACCTAAAACGCCGGTCTTAATAAATTACCCCCTATGTCTGTAATTTTCAAGAGAAGAAATTTGAAGACAGCCCATTTTACTACTGTGTACAAAAGAGGTTTGGTGAATAATTTGAGACCACCACAGTTATTGGCAATTATATACCTTGGATGCGCACCCTCAGGTGTCCACAAGGCGAGGGTGTTCAGTGCCACAGAGAATAGCACAAGAGGCTGCTGTCCAGATAAAAGAATTACAACTTTGAAAAATTTATGAAGACCAGCTAGAGAATTCTTCCATTAAGCCTGATTCTAGTGAGGACGAGCTTATAGTGGGGGATGACCTTGATATGGTGCTGACAGTGGTGATACTAATGACTGAGAATATTCATTAGAGTGAGACTGAGAAGTAATGACCAGCCACTCCAATTAAAGATAAAGATTTCAATTTAATCCATTAAGACTTTCATATTTTTTAGATGAATACAATATGCCTGTATTGAGCCTATTCTGTGTATGGCCACAACCTAATAGTGGTGCACGCCTCAAATGTTAATTATGCAGTGTTTTACCCTTCCCATTTCTCTGGACATTTCAATGCTATTATCAAGTGTTTTTTTTTTTTTTAAAGAGGTGTCCCATAAAAAATGTTCTTAACCCCTTAATGGCCTCCCTCTTTTTCATATTTTTGTGGGGCAAGTTTGAAGTTCATATAATACATATAACTTATTAACTTTTTAATAATGCTTTTGGGAATTGAAAATAAATTACAATTCCTCCTTTCTTTAAACAACTGGCATCATGTAAAACCAACTTAACTTCTTTATCTTAACTTCAGCACAATTGTGGCATTTTATAGTTTTTTAATGATTGAGAGACAGATTGTGATGGTGGTGTGGGGGGTACGTATATAATTTATTGTTTGCCTTTTATTAATCTTTTTTATGGGATAGTGGTAAAAATGCAATTCTGACACCACATCATTTTCTTCAAAAGATATTTTGCTAGTTGCACCTAAGACTCTAATATTAGCTTTCTGACTCAGTTTAGATTTTTTTGCATATATCACCAGAATTTCATCATATCTTTCATGCTCACGTCATCATTAACTTTTCCAGCTCCCAGTAAAGGTGGTACATGTACATTTTTTCTACAGTGTAAACACTTACAGGGATCACCATTTGTTCCAATTGTATCAGAGGATTACGTTTACAAATAATTTTTGGTGCTGATTTTGGAGCATTTCTGCCTCAAAATCTGCTCCACAAAATGCCTCAAAACAGCCTCCCATTGAAATGAATTCAGCTTTGTATTGAACCCACTGATAAAAAAAAGATAAGTCAAAAAACCACATGAAAAAAAAACTTACAGATTCTACACTGATTTTTAAGCGTGTTTTTCTTTGAACTGGCCCTTACAATGGGTTCCATCCACTACAGTGGCTGCCAAAAACATTAACACTGTGATCTCTATGCTCAATTTTAGCATATAACATCTTTTATTCGTAGAAACAACTGACCCATTAAAAATGCAACTGGTATTAGTGTGAGGTGGCTCTGAAAGCCTCTGACCTTAGAACAAAGCCTTTACAGCTTTTTGGTGGAATGAATCTTTTCTTTTTTGATGAAACCAGAGAATGGGGCTACGTCTATCCCCTGAGTGTGCAAAACAGAGTTTTCTCTCTGAACAAATACTATCCTTCTATAGTGTGACCAGAAGGCCAATAGCCTTTCTTGAGTAGAGTGTTTTTTTACTCCAGGCCATGCATAAAGAAAAAAAAACATTATTTTCAATTGCTGTTTTTGAACATGTAAAAAGATAAATTTTCTGACTCAACTCACTGACTTCAGTTATCTTGTAATGTTTGCAGCGATTGTCGGAGAAGAGTCATGATTGTCCATGAACTGCCAATATGCCAACCCACTGCTGACTGGCAGTTTTCTCCTAGGGAAAGGTTGTGCCTTGTGGTTGGTTATGGGCTACTGGGTTTCTCCATTAGCAAAGTTTAGCTAAGGGACACCTCACAGTATGGTAAGGTCATTGTAGGAGCAAGCTGCCTCCCACCCAGAGACTAGGCCCTACACATTTTTTCAAACTGTTCACTTTTTCCTAACCCAAGCTTACAGAGAACTATATGGATTTTTTTCTTCTTTTTTTGTCCTGAGGATTTTAATGTACTGCAAAATATGATCATTGTAGAGTAATATATAATAGAAAGTGTTACCAGTATTATTTTTTAACTTTAGTTAAAATGTAAGATGAATTAGTACTGCAGAAACACTAGAACATATTAAAGCTATCTCAAGAATACTGGACTGTATAGTTATTGTACAAGTAAAACGAAGTGTGCCAGGCAACGCATATATACAAATGGTGGGTGGTCTAGAATTAGGAATAAGTAAACACCTGTTTCACTTGTAAAAGCATTTAGGAAGAGAGCTCTAGGTACTCTGACATATATGGACAATTTTCTGTTGCGTCTAAATCTGCAGGGAAAAAAATTATAGAAAAGTTTACATGTGAATAATGCAGGTTTACACAGGTATTGCTATAGATTTCACCAATACCAATGGATGAAGCCCATGTAAAAAATCTGAATAAATATTAAAAATGCACATAGCTGCCATATCAATTACATAATTCCCCCTAGGAGAATACTTTCTAGGGAAGAATATCCTGTACATATGATGCCACCTAGCAGCACTCTGATACAGGAGAATATCTGCACAATAGGAAACTATATGGAAAACTATATAGTAGTACACAAAGTGCCTCTAGCCCCACAGTGAAAATATAAGTTGAGAATACAATGACTTGGGGAGAAGATATTCTAAGGGTATGCTTAAAAGGGTTGGACATGTTCTGGCTACTTTTGACCATTGTGTAGGTAAGATGACTATGTGACACTTGTACTAATATAGTCTTTGTTGATTTTCTGTGCTATTGGTTACATTTCATAGGTCATGTCTCCTTGGTGTACTGTCCATACAGAAGACCTGTCCATAAGATGGCCCCTGATGGAGGGTGATGTGACCAAGAAAAAATAAGTCCAGACACATCACTAAGCTTTCTCTACTCAAGTACACCACCTCTGCCATCTGCACTTGCAATGTTAAGAGTTTTTATTGCAGGTGCAGTGTGATTGAATGGAGGAGACTGAGTGATTTGCCTGGTCACATGACCCTCCATCAGCAGCCATTTTATGCATAGGACTGCTGTGTGGACAGCACAAAAGATTTGCCTAACAAGGGGACATGGTTTACAAAATCTAGGAAACAGTACAGAATATCAACAAAAAGTATATTAGTAAGTGCCATACAATCATTTTACAAACACATTGATGAAAAGTAGCCGGAAAGTGGCCAACACCTTTTAAGAATATATTTGGATATGGTATGGAAGATAAGGTAAATTGCATCAACAAAGTGGACTAATGTTAAGTATACCTAAAAGACCAGTATTCTCTTTTCAGTTCATTTATGCTGTTGATAAAAAAAAATCTGCATCTTTGTAATGTATGTCCCTGATGCAGTAGGACTGTTGCCTTGCATCGCTGGGGTCCTGGATTCAAATCCGACAAAGGACAACATCTGCATGGAGTTTGCATGGGTTTCCTCTGGGTAATCAAGTTTCCTCCCACACTCCAAACACATGCTGATTGGGACCTTGGATTGTGAGCCCCATTGGGGACAGCGAGTAATGATAATGTCTGTAAAGCGCTGTGGAATATGTCTGGCTATATAAGTAAGCATAATAAATATAATAAATAATGTACGCTTACAAGAATTGTAAGGATATTGAAAGATGCCCAAAATTCTGGCACGAAATGTAAATTTACTTTGAGGTGCCAGATTATATATCTCCCAAGTCCAGCATTTCCTTGATTATTTTCCTGTGTATTCTTCTTGCCTTGTTTGATAAGTTCAACCTTCCCTTGCAATGGTACTTGGTGAATACGAGGCCTTTATCTTGTAGCCTGTACAATTCTAGGTGAGAATATAGGGTTAAGATAGGCCATCAATATAACATTGGTCAGGGTCCAACTCCTGACACCCCCACAGATCAGCTCTTTAATGAGGCCATCTTGCTCCAGTGTGTACTGTGCCATACTGCAGTGCCTGTGTGTGGTACTGCAGCTTACTACAGCTCCATTACATCAAGTAAATGGGACGGTGCTACGTGACAGCATTAGGATTAATAAAGAGACCCCAGTATCATCACCGAGCATCATGGCCCAATCTGATATTCAAAGCCTATTTTAAGAAAAGGTTGTGTTGTGCAAATGAAAGTCCACAAAGTGGACTTCGATAAGAATTTTTGGATAAATTCGATTCGCTGCGAAGCAGAATTTCCTTGTGCTACGTGGTAGCAAATCTATTTAAAGGGAGTCTTTCACCTATACTGACCATTATAGAACACTAACACCATTATCAGCATTATAGTCCCCATATTAGAATGCTACTTAGTGTTTAGCTGTCCGTCGCTTATTTTCTTCCAAAAACACTTTTATTCAATATGGGTCTGATGGTGCCCAGGCCCCTCGTCGCTATTCATATGAAACTCCTCCCCTTTCACAAGATTTGCCGTGCCTGCGCACTACATTCCCCATTCTGGCACATGCGCATTAAATGCTCTTGTACCTCTGCCCATAATGGGGAATGAAGTGCGCAGGTGCGGCGAATCTTGTGAACGGTGCTGGAGCTGGATTTCTGAAGAACCTAGGGCAGGCCAGAGGGGTGAAAGGGGGGGTTTCATATGAATAGCGACGAGGGGCCTAGGCACCGGCTGCTTGAACGCCGCCCCTGGGCACCTTCAGACCTAATTTGCATATTCAATAAAAGAGTTTTTTTAAGAAAATAAGCGACGGACAGCATTCCAATATGGGGACTATAATGCTGAGAATGGTGTTAGTGTTCTATAATGGTCAGTATAGGTGAAAGACTCCCTTCAACATGAATTAGTTAAAAAAAAAAAAAAAAAAATCATACCTGCTTCATTTGCTTGCAACGGTCTGGTTGCCTCCATCTTACTTGAAGATCTCCGCCGAAATCCAGTGTGTTGTGACACATGATATCACCAAGCCAGCCGGAGTGATGATGTCATCTTGGGCTGCATGGCATTTCGCATCAGATCTTCAAGCAAGATGGCGGCTGGCCCGTCGCAGGCAAATTGAGCAGATATGAATGCGACATCTGAGGGGTACACTCACGGGGGGTGGCTCAACCGCTGCTACCTGTCATTGCACCCAATACTTACAAAGAAATGTAATTATTATTATTTTTTTATTTGGCAAAGCAGCCGAATGGAATTTTCTTGCTCATCTCTAGTCATCAGTATTAAAATTGCTAGGCTATGCCATCACTTTATGATCCTGGGGTCTGATTTCTGGGACCCCCAATAATCCTGAGTATGCTGTTCAGTGAATTTTCCTGCACAGCAGTGCTCCTGGTTATTCCGCAGTGCAGGAAACTTCAAATCGCCTAATTCACTTGAATGAAGCTGTTCTACAGTTTGCTGTACAGCAGGGTACCTAAGGCATTGCTATGCAGCGGAAGACTCTGACAGAACTGCAGCACTGATCTGCAGACCTTTCATTCTCTGAACTATGGATGTCTTAGAACACGCATGCTCAACCTAGGGCCCTCCAGCTTTTGCAAAACTACAACTCCCAGCATACCAGAACAGCTTACAACTATCAGCCTACAGTCCATTGTGGGAGTTGTAGTTTTACACCAGTTGGAGGGCCGCAGGTTGAGGATGCCTGTCCTAGAAGATTGGGAATAACCGTTAAGCCGTTAGTGACCCCCAATATGCCTTTTTATGTAGGTCACTAATGGGCCTCAGGGCTGCTACCTTTTTGCACTGCACTGTGAGATGCAGAGAAAAAAAAAAACCACTTCACATATTTGGTATTGCCACAATAATGTGATGCTGTATGTAAATGCAGGACCCCCCCCCCCCCCCCCCGTCCCCCCGTCCCCCCGTCCAAATGAGCAGCCAGTGGGCAGGAAGGTATGTTTCCTTCCCAATAATTGGCTGCTCCTCAGGCCGCATAAACCCACCATTAGAGAAGTTTCAAAGATATAAAACTAGACTGATAAGAGAGGCAGGAGGACTATATTGGACTGTGGAAATATTGGACATTCTCAAGATTTACTAACATATCCAGGGCCAATATAAAGATGAAGCATATCATGTTGTGCACATGGCTAGAAGGAAGGAGGAAAGGCATATTCGCAATACTGGGGAAAGTGCATTACTAGAACACTTTATAAGAAAACGTATCAGAGAATGATGCTTCTGAGAGTGATCTGAAATAGCAAAGTCGTCATGTTTCATGCAATGCTTTTATCGGGTCATTTTCTCAATGTGATGCTGGATTGTTGAAGTCATTGGCTTTCCAGACCATGATCACTATGGCTATCTGTACTCAACTGTTCCCTTGCAATCTACCTTAACTACCACTAACTAGTTCTTAAAAGAAACTACAGTAACAACTACTGTGAACCTGTCAGATGCATCACACAGGCTATACTGTACAGAACAAAGGCTGGATCCTGTTTTGATTTTCAGATGTATAGCGCCAGCTGTATTTTTCATGGACCAGTAGATTTACCTTTAATATATAAAAATAGAGAAGGCTCTTGATTTGCATGTATTCCACCGACTGGCTCCACTTTCTTGTCTTTATATTGCTGTTTTCCATTTTCTTCATCATCAGGACTAAATCTAGAAAGCGAGTAGAGTCCTGGGAATGTCAGGCTGCTTGAGTGACTTGGTGGGATCTGTTTCCAGTAAGGATTTCCGCTGAACACGGCTCAGGGGCAAATTTAAATTACTTGCTAATTAAAGTAAGTGTGAGGCATGTTATTGAAGCCCCCAGTGCACAACAAAGGATACACAATCAAGAGTTTCTCCAGGAGTCTTCTTTGGCATCTCATTGCTACAGGCCTGCAGAGCTGTTTATTCCTATGTCTTTAAGTGCTCATGCACACGGCCATAGTTTTTGTCCACATTCTATCTGGATTTTTTGCAGGTCAGATGCGGACCCATTCATCTCAATGGGGCTGCTGAAGATGCGCGGACAGCAAAAAAAAGAAAATTTTCTATGTTTGTCCGTTCTGTGGACAAGGATAGGACATTTCTGGAGAAGGAAAAAAATGGCGGCAGGCTCTCAGTTGGTATCCGTGTTTTGCGGACCAAAAAAACTGCTAGGACCGTATACATGAGTCCTTAGGCGGGACGTTTCGTTCAGGACCTTCAGCCTACCAATGCAATATTTGAGGGGACATGTGGCTGTTCAGCTTTACTAAAGCGACTTCGGCATCACCTAACAACAGCACATCCCTTTAGCTGCTTTTGACTTTGTGCGGCACCATTGCTCCTCACCACTTAAAAGACTTCTGAACCCAAACAACCTCCACTCCCTCATTACACTTTTCAACTAGGGTGTTGTGCTGTTTGATGCATTCTTTACTGTAAATCATATTTATTGAATTCATTAAAGAACTCCCTATGTCTAAGTATTTATTAACCATAAGAATACCTTTATTTCACTTTAATATATGTTTTAAAGCTCCATCCTCTTCAGAAACTGTGCACATTATCCCCCAAAAAGACACAGAATATAGATTACAAAAGAGTATTAAAGCAAATCTATAGTCTAGCCTGATATGGCCCTGCCCATAGCAACCTACAATCTATAAAGTATTAATCTGCAAAAATGTTACTACTAAAAATATTTTAGAAAGGCTCCAACCAGCAAACTACTGGAGCTCAGCCTTTCAGTTACCAGCTGAAAGAAAACAGATAAATCGAATAATAATATAGGCTGGCTCACAGTATTTCTGCATCAAATAAAATATTTATTAATTTTAACAATATAAAATACAACTACTTAGATATCCACATGTGAGCATAGATACATATATGTGTGTGTTGTATAGATATAGACAGTGCGGAGCTCACGCACTAACCTATACAGACTGGAGTACTCCTATATAAATAAAACCTTATGGCTATACTGGGCCTGCAAAAATTCAATTATACCACTGGAATGTCCACGGACTTAATTGCCGATTTACCAGTTAGTTGGAACCGGACAGGTTCAAAGATTCTCCTTGTAGCAGTAAGCTCTGTACTTGGATACCGTTTGACGGGGGTGATTTCACCGCTTTTCAGATTATAGCGTTCGCTCTCTCTTTCTCCACTTTCGGAGCGGGCTTCCGACCCGTTCTCACAGCGTCCCACGTGACCAGCTGGATGGCAGGTCGCTGGTTAATGACGTAGGTGTTTGGAGCCGTAGGGTTGGCGGAAGCTGATGCAGCTAAGATGTTACTTGCTTAAGCCCGTCAGGTTACCAGAACTTGGTATAGCAGAGTTTGCTTTGTGCTTCGTTTCCTTTTGTTCTGCAGCGTTGATGCACAAACGGACAAATGAATAATAATATAGGGTTTCTTTCAATAGCTGAAAAAGTCCTTTTTCTTTTGCAGGATAAAACTGCACCAGTAGCCTTGGTCTAATACACACTAGACGCGTTTCGGAACGTAGTTCCTTCCTCAGTAGTTAAATGTGGAATGCTGAATGTGAACCCACTAGTCATGGATTTAAATACCCTTTCGGGTTTGGGATAAAATGTGGTTCGGATTCTGGACTGTGCGGCCATATAGGCTGCAATATCCTGATCTTCACCCTATCTACTAATAGCACGTAAATAATCAATATTAAACTCCAGTATGTTATACGCTAGAGTCTATAATGTCACACTATGTAGATATACAATAAAAATACATTAAGAGTAAATAAAATTGCACAAATTAAAATAAAATAAAAATAAAAATAAATCACTAACTCAGGGACTGCCGGAATATCTGGAGTGTAGCACTGGGGGAGATGGGAAGGGATGCAGGGGGAGTCAGTGCGCTGTTAAACAGCCCGGCATCGACTCCCCGTGTAAACCCGCCCATCTTCCCTATAGGAAGCCAAAAATTTCAATCTCCGAGTTGAGACCTGCAGGCATCAAAGATCCAAACTCGAAGATCTTCTTGGACTCCTGTCTAGACATTTTGGCCACAAAATCTCCTCCTCTCCAGTCTTCTTTGACCAATTGTATGGCCAAAAATCTCATTTTACTGGGGTCACCTGCATGATGAAGTTTAAAATGTTTGGATAAGGGTTACGTTTCAGACTGTTTTTTAATATTATTGATATGTTCTGCAATTCTGGTCTTGAATACCCTTTTAGTGCGTCCGATGTACTGCTTTGGGCATGGGCATTGAATAACATAAATGACAGCCTTGCTACTGCATGACAAAATTTCATTAATTTCCCATTTGAAATTGTTAGACGTTGATGTTATCAATTTTGTGTTTCTATCAAACTGTGTTTGTCTACAGTTTTGACAGCAGCCACACCTGAAAAAAACTTTCAGATTGGACCATGGGGTTGTCACTAATTTTGTTTGCTTCTTCCTTATTGTGGGAGCCACTTGGAGTCCCAAATTGGGGGCTCGAGTATATACTATTGGAGGATGCATAGGGAGTATGGGGCCCAACATCTTATCATCCTTCAATAGATGCCAATGTTTATGGACGATACTCTTCACCATCTTGTAATCTTTGTTATATGGTAAAATTATTTTAGCTGTTATATCTTGTTCTTGGGTAATACTACATGTTTCCTTTGATTTAAAGAAGGAGGCTCTATCCAATTCTCTCACTCTTTGTATTGAATCCTCCAATAGTCTATTGGGATATTGGGATAAAAATTGTGCTTTCATATGTTGTGCCTCCACCTCAAATTGCTCTTTTTCTGTACAATTTCTTTTTAGACGCCTAAATTGGCTAAAAGGGACATTCAAAAGCCATCTTGGAAGATGACAGCTTGTATTCAAGATAAAACTATTCTTGGCTACATCTTTTTGGTATGTACTACAGGCAAAGGTTTCCTGTTTCTTTTCAATACGTAGATCTAAAAATTCTACTGAATGTGGATCAATATTGGCAGTAAATTTCAAATTGAACTCATTTGTATTGATGTCATTAATAAATTGTAACAATGTTACATGAGATCCCTTCCAAATTAACAGAATGTCATCAATGTAGCGCCGCCATAGGGCCAGGTCCGCTCCGAGTTTTGGGGTGATGGTATCTTGTTCGCAAGCTGCCATAAATAGATTGGCATAACTCGGAGCGAACCTGTATAGCCATAAGGTTTTATTTATATAGGAGTACTCCAGTCTGTATAGGTTAGTGCGTGAGCTCCGCACTGTCTATATCTATACAACACACACATATATGTATCTATGCTCACATGTGGATATCTAAGTAGTTGTATTTTATATTGTTAAAATTAATAAATATTTTATTTGATGCAGAAATACTGTGAGCCAGCCTATATTATTATTCGATTTATCTTAATCTGCAAAAAGTTGAATGTCAACAATGACATACCTGTAATGTAGGCGGCCCTTGACTGCCGCTGCCCCACTACTTCAGGTGGGCATGGGTGGCGCTCCTCTCACCCTGTGTCTATTGCAAGTCAGGCGCTCATGCTGTAAGACCAAGGATGAATGTCCTGTGTGTCTTTTAGGGAACATGTATGATATTCTTCATTAAACCTCACCTCATTCTGCACTATTGTAAGGGTTAACCCCTCATTCAGTTCTGTGTGCAAATGGATTTTAAGGCGTTAATTAGATTATGCTATATATACTATGCTGTTTGTCTCATTCTCTACCTGAGCAATAGATTTCTATTTGTCTGCCTGTGTACCGAGTTCTGCCTGTTTCCTGACTCTGACTCTCCGCTGCCTATGCCCAGTTTTGACCCTTTGCTGCTTGCCTTGAACTCAGATTTGTTTTGCATATTCACACATACTCTGACCTCTGCCTGTCCCTGACTACAATTCTGCGTAACCACTTGGCGCCATGCAATGGTGTCTCTGACCGCTGTGGGTCTGCTGTTAGCCACACAGGGACTACTCCATGAGGGAGCAGCCTGATGTCTCTCCTGCAGCCAAGACCAGACCCCTGTATGAGGCTTTAAAGGGTGAAAAGCAGGGGATCGCCAAGATAAAGTGCTGTTTGGTTCAGTGGTTCTTCACCCACTGCTTGCAACAATACTGTAACTTCTCCAAGTGGTTTTTGAATTGTTTGTACAGTTTGAGTTATGTAAATGTGCAACAATTTGACTTATATGAGTTACCATATCACAATATTATAATGTACATCATATATACATTCTTAATCAGGTCAGCCATATTGGTGGGTAATCACTTAAATGACTTCTAAGGTGGACACCATATCATTTTCTCTTAGAATTGTCACCATTGTTTTAGTGACAATATATGGTAGGACTTGTACTCTTAATGCAGACAATTAGATAGATTTTTTTTTTTACTTTTGATGATCAGAAACCAAGCTTCCACTCCTCACACCCTTTTCAAAGAAATAAAAAAGCTATAGTCATTTCTGAGACTGCTGTTCTTGCTGTTCTAAGACTTTATATACACTCAAAACCTGAGTGAAAACAAAAAAGCTGAATGTTTCTCCCACTCTCCCCCTTCCCTTCTCGTTTAAATGTGGAGCAGTAGGAGGCCGGGACACAAGAAAGGAACACAAGAAGAAAAGCGGGAAAAGACCCTTCCGCAGGAGCCAGGTCTGAATTTGCTGAAATTGGTTTCTTATTCAGACAGATTTCTTATTCACAAAAAAAAACAACTTTTGATTTACTGTGGTTTAGTAAATGATGACAGCTTATTTCAATAGAAAATGTTGTCCTGCAAGAGAACTTACTTCCAACCTGACCTAAAGTAGTTATAGGGAAAAATAGACACCAGATTAGGTATTGGTGTGCTATTAAAGGGTAAAGTAGCTTCAAAGGGAACCTGTCATCAACTTTATGCTGTCCATACTAATGGCAGCATAGAGTAGAGACAGGTAAGTTGATTTCAGCAGTCTGTCATTTAAAATTTAAAAGTAAGTGGTTGCCAAAAACCAACATCACAATCATTGCAGACTGGGCCACCAGAGAAGAGTCCTGGTTATTCGTGAATTCCTGCCCTCCCTGCCCACCTGCTGATGTCTTCTACCCAGTTGTCTCCCTTCCTCTCTAGGAGATAACTGCCAGTCATGAGCAGATGCGTGAGAGTGCAGGAGATTATGAATAACCAGGACTCTTCTCAGGTAGGTTTGACTTTTCCAGGCCTGGGCTGCAATGATTATGATGCTGGTTCTCAGCAACCACTCACATTTAGCTCATGAGTGACACACCGCTGAAATCAACATTTCTGTCACTATTTTATACTGCCCTCAGTGAGGTTAGCATAAAGTTGATGACAGGTTTCCTTTAAATCCTGTGTCCACAAAGCATAGACACACATAGGAAACCCTTACATAGAGTTATATCCCAACATGGTTCTCGCCCTTTAAATTAGTAGCAAAGTTGGTAGAAAAAGGCATTTTAAGTGAGGTTTTGAAATGATTAAGCAATTCTGAACCAATGGTGTCACACTGCAAACATACACTGGAGGACATTCCATAGAATTTTGTTGATTCGAGTTAAACTCACAGTGGTTCTTGCCTATTAATGGTATCAAAGCGGGCATATATACCATTTTAATATGCAACAGATATGATACAGATATTGAGCACATAGTTCCTTGTGATTAGTGATTTCTCTCATTCAACCTCTGATGGGTTTTATTGCTGGTATCTGGTAGGAAGTGAGAGAAGGTAAGATTACCTAGGAAGTAGTTTACTGATGTTCACTTCTTGGGTTTCCAGTGTCATCACTTCAGTGCAGAGAGTGATATAGCAACTTGATGACCAGTGGAGAGGGAGCATAAAAATCTTAAATCTGGATAGGTCATCAGTATCTGGTCAGTGGGTGTCCGACACCTAGGACCCCTGCCGATCAGTTCTTTGAGAGGGCGCCAGTAGAACTGCGGCCTTCTCTCAGCTTACCACGCACAACGCCGTCCATTTGATAGCAGCTGTGCTTGGTATTGCAGCTCAGCCCTTTTCAATTCAATGGGGCTGAGCAGTGCCTAGGCCACGTGATCGATAAACGTGGCGTCAGACGGCCTAGGTAAAGTAAGTTGCGAGCATCAGTGCCTCCTCAAACAACTGATCGGTGGAGGTCCTGGGTGTCAAACCTCCACCAATCAGATACTAATGACCTATCTATCCAGAGGATTAGATTCTCCCACCTGCGCTGTTGATCTCTGCAACTCCTCCGTATTTACCATGGGCATCTTGTCTCCTTCTTTATTAGTGGTCTCTTTTCCTAGGCTGTAAGTGAAGGTGGACGGCCAGGTCTTGGTAGGTTTGCAGTTATGCCATATTCCTTCCATTTTCGAATGACGGATTGAACAGTGCCCTGTGACATCTTCAGAGCTTGGGATATCTTTTTTTTATTTTTATAACTGAACCCTGCTTTACCCTTCCCCAAAACTTTATCCCTGACCTGTCTGGTGTGTTACTTAGTTTTAATTATGCTGTTTGATCACTAATGTTCAGTAACAAACCTCAGAGGCCTTCACAGAAAAGCTGTAGTTCTACTGAGAGTAAATTACACACAGGTGGACTCTATTAACTAATTAGGTGACATCTAAAGGCAATTGGTCGCAATTTTGATTTAGGGGTTTCAGAGTACAAGGAACTGAATACAAATGAACACCACACTTCTCTGAATTTTTTTATTTTGAAAACCATGTATCATTTTCTTTTCACATCACACATACTTGGTACATTGTGATCACATAAAAGCCCAATAAAATACAATCAAGTTTGTGGGTGTAACGTGAAAAATATGGAAAAGTTCAAGGGGGTTCTTTGCAATACAGAGGTAATATTGGGAACAAACAATCCTTACCTAATACATGCCTTATTATTGCGCCACAGTAGAGCTGCATTTACGTGTACCAATTATCCCCTTTGTATGGAGACAAATGATCACTACTGCTGTCGCTCATCCCTATACAAACTTATTGTTTTCCTGTAGCAGACCTTGTTTGCACAGGGCAATGTACTGCTAGCAAGCAATGATTTTAAGTGATGTATTAAAGGTGAAATCACCAGACGAACAAGCATTTGTTTCTTCATTGCCAATAATTGCCTTGATCCTTGGTCCATGTAAAAAGGCCTTAAATGGTTTGTCTCATGTTAGCAAATGGCATTCATCACGTAGACAATGTTAATATTGCCTCCTTTGCTGACTTGGTGGCCGTGCTTGCACCCTATAGGAACACACACCAGCCTAAGCGCTTTTCTGCAGTCCCAGACACGTCGGTGCCTTCAATATAGTATGCAAGCACGACCACTGCTGCTGGATTTAAGGGTGGTCGTAACCCCCTGGAAAAGAGCAGTGATGGAAAAATATATCAAGCCAGTGAAGGAAATATGGACAACCACAATACATTAGTAAGGCTACTTTCACACTTGCGGCAGGACGGATCTGACAGGCTGTTCACCCTGTCGGATCTGTCCTTACGCTATTTTGCCGTGCCACCGCTCCGTTCCCATTGACTATAATGGTGACGGGGGTGGAGCTCCGGCGCAGCACAGCAGTGCACAGCGAGAGGCTGCCGGAATAAAAGTACTGCATATCCGACTTTAGTCCGGTGGCCTCTCACCGCGCACTGTGCCGGAGCTCTGCCTCCGTCCACATTATAGTCAATTGCAGACAAGAATAGGCATTTTCTATTAAGTGCCGGCGATGTGCGGTCCGCAAAATGTGGAACGCACACCGCCGATGTCCGTGTTTTGCAGATCGACGGATCCGCAAAACACACAAGGACGTGTAAATGGACCCTAAGGCTGTGTTCACACCTAAACTGGAGGCTCTGTTAAGAGCCTCCAGCCAAATAAGCAC